>NW_026511792.1:0-96393 GCF_027579735.1 Bombina bombina
AGACCAGGTGTGCCGTTCTCTTCCCCTCCTATTTTTAAGAAAATGTTTCCAATAGATGCCACCACACGGGACTTATGGCAGACAGTACCTATGGTGGAGGGAGCAGTTTCTACCCTAGGTAAGCGTACTACTATCCCTGTTGTGCTTTCTCAGATCCAATGGATAAAAAGTTAGAGGGTTACCTTAAAAAAATGTTTATTCAACAAGGTTTTATTCTACAGCCCCTTGCATGCATTGCCCCAGTCACTGCTGCTGTGGCTTTCTGGTTCGAGTCTCTGGAAGAGGCTTTACAGGTAGAGACCCCATTGGATGACATACTTGACAAGCTTAGAGCACTTAAGCTAGCCAATTCTTTTGTTTCTGATGCCATTGTTCATTTGACTAAACTAACGGCTAAGAATTCTGGTTTTGCTATTCAAGCGTGCATGGAACAAAGGTAAGCAGGCCAAAAAGCCTGCTGCTGCCCCTAAGTCAGCATGAAGTATCAGCCCCCTATCCGGTAACGGATCTAGTAGGGGGCAGACTTTCGCTCTTCGCCCAGGCTTGGGCAAGAGATGTCCAGGATCCCTGGGCGTTGGAAATTGCATCCCAGGGATATCTTCTGGACTTCAAGGCTTCTCCTCCAAAAGGGAGTTTTCACCTTTCACAATTATCTGCAAACCAGATAAAGAGAGAGGCATTCTTACACTGTGTTCAAGACCTCCTAGTTATGGGAGTGATCCATCCAGTTTCAAAAGAGGAACAGGGACAGGGATTTTACTCAAATCTGTTTGTGGTTCCCAAAAAAGAGGGAACCTTCAGACCAATTTTAGATCTCAAAATCTTAAACAAATTCCTCAGAGTTCCATCATTCAAGATGGAGACTATTCGTACCATCCTACCTATGATCCAGGAGGGTCAATATATGACTACAGTGGATTTAAAGGATGCTTATCTTCACATTCCGATACACAAAGATCATCATCGATTTCTCAGGTTGGCCTTCCTAGACAGGCATTACCAGTTTGTAGCTCTTCCCTTTGGATTAGCTACAGCCCCAAGAATCTTTACGAAGGTTCTGGGGTCACTTCTGGTGGTCCTAAGACCACGGGGCATAGCAGTGGCCCCTTATTTAGACGACATCCTGATACAGGCGTCAAATTTCCAAATTGCCAGGTCTCATACGGACATAGTTCTGGCATTTCTGAGGTCACATGGGTGGAAGGTGAACGAAGAAAAGAGTTCTCTATCCCCTCTCACAAGAGTCTCCTTTCTGGGAACTCTAATAGATTCTGTAGAAATGAGGATTTACCTGACAGAGTCCAGGTTATCAAAACTTCTAAATTCCTGCCGTGTTCTTTATTCCACTTCTCGCCCTTCGGTGGCTCAGTGTATGGAAGTAATCAGCTTAATGATAGCGGCAATAGACATAGTGCCGTTTGCATGCCTACATCTCAGACCGCTGCAACTCTACATGCTCAGTCAGTGGAATGGGGATTACACAGATTTGTCCCCTCTACTAAATCTGGTTCAAGAGACCAGGGAATCTCTTCTCTGGTTGCTATCTCGGGTCCATCTGTCCAAAGGTATGACCTTTCGCAGGCCAGATTGGACAATTGTAACGACAGATGCCAGCCTTCTATGCTGGGGGCAGTCTGGAACTCCCTGAAGGCTCAGGGATCTTGGACTCAGGAGGAGACACTCCTTCCAATAAACATTCTGGAGCTGAGAGCGATATTCAATGCTCTTCAGGCTTAGCCTCAGCTAGCAACAATGAGGTTCATCAGATTTCAGTCGGACAACATCACGACTGTGGCTTACATCAACCATCAAGGGGGAACAAGGAGTTCCCTAGTGATGCTAGAAGTCTCAAAGATAATTCGCTGGGCAGAGATTCACTCTTGCCACCTATCAGCTATCCATATCCCAGGTGTAGAAAACTGGGAGGCGGATTTTCTAAGTCATCAGACTTTTCATCCGGGGGAGTGGGAACTCCAATCCGGAGGTGTTTGCACAATTGATTCATCGTTGGGGCAAACCAGAACTGGATCTCATGGCGTCTTGCCAGAACGCCAAGCTTCCTTGTTACGGATCCAGGTCCAGGGATCCCAAGGCGACGCTGATAGATGCTCTAGCAGCACCTTGGTCTTTCAACCTGGCTTATGTGTTTCCACCGTTTCCTCTGCTCCCTCATCTGATTGCCAAAATCAAGCAGGAGAGAGCATCAGTGATCTTGATAGCGCCTGCGTGGCCACGCAGGACTTGGTATGCAGATCTGGTGGACATCTCATCCTTTCCACCATGGACTCTGCCGCTGAGACAGGACCTTCTACTTCAAGGTCCTTTCAACCATCCAAATCTAATTTCTCTGAGGCTGACTGCCTGGAGATTGAACGCTTGATTTTATCAAAGCGTGGTTTCTCCGAGTCAGTCATTGATACCTTAATTCAGGCATGAGAGCCTGTCACCAGGAAAATCTATCATAAGATATGCGTAAATATCTTTATTGGTGTGAATGTAAGGGCTACTCATGGAGTAAGGTCAGGATTCCCAGGATATTATCTTTTCTCCAAGAAGGATTGGAGAAAGAATTGTCAGCTAGTTCCTTAAAGGGACAGGTTTCTGCGCTGTCTATTCTTTTGCACAAGCGTCTGGCGGATGTTCCAGATGTTCAGGCATTTTGTCAGGCTTTAGTTAGAATCAAGCCTGTGTCTAAACCTGTTGCATCACCTTGGAGCTTAAATTTGGTAATTAAAGTTCTTCAGGGGGTTCCGTTTGAACCTCTTCATTCCATAGATATCAAACTTTTATCTTGGAAAGTTCTTTTTTTGGTAGCTATTTCCTCGGCTCGTAGAGTTCTGAGTTATCTGCTTACAATGTGATTCTCCTTATCTGATTTTCCATGCAGATAAGGTAGCTCTAATAAGAATATCAATCAGGAGATTGTTGTTCCATCATTGTGTCCTAATCTTTCTTCAAAGAAGGAACGTCTATTACACAATCTTGACGTGGTTCACGCTTTAAAGTATTATTTACAAGCTACTAAAGATTTTCGTCAAACATCTGCTTTGTTTGTTGTCTACTCTGGACAGAGGAGAGGCCAAAAGGCTTCGGCAACCTCTTTCGTTTTGGCTAAGAAGTATAATCTGCTTATCTTATGAGACTGCTGGCCAGTAGCCTCCTGAAAGGATTACAACTCATTCTACTAGAGCTGTGGCTTCCACATGGGCCTTTAAAAATGAGGCTTCTGTTGAACAGATTTACAAGGTGGCGACTTGGTCTTCGCTTCATACCTTTTCAAAATTCTATAAATTTGATACTTTTGCTTCTTCGGAGGCTATTTTTGGGAGAAAGGTTTTACAGGCAGTGGTACCTTCCGTTTAAGTACCTGCCTTGTCCCTCCCTTCATCTGTGTACTTTAGCTTTGGTATTGGTATCCCAAAAGTAATGGATGATCCGTGGACTGGATACACCTTACAAGAGAAAACATAATTTATGCTTACCTGATAAATTTATTTCTCTTGTGGTGTATCCAGTCCACGGCCCGCCCTGTCATTTTAAGGCAGGTATTTTTTCATTTTAAACTACAGTCACCACTGCACCCTATGGTTTCTCCTTTCTCTGCTTGTCTTCGGTCGAATGACTGGATATGGCAGTTATGGGAGGAGCTATATAGCAGCTCTGCTGTGGGTGATCCTCTTGCAACTTCCTGTTGGGAAGGAGAATATCCCACAAGTAATGGATGATCCGTGGACTGGATACACCACAAGAGAAATAAATTTATCAGGTAAGCATAAATTATGTTTTATAAACACTTGATATTATCAGACACAGCCCTAAGCACACACAGTGAATATATATAAGCCTTATATACAGTTCTTATACATCAGCCTCTTGTGCGTGGACATTCTATTCGCTTGAGGCAAATATGCGTGCACACTATACATGCATAAGCCCCAAGCTCACACACAGTTGGTACAAATTAGCACCCACCAGACAGTGTATACAAAAAAGCACAGTAATTTTCTATAACCACCTTGCACGGAAGGACAGTGTGAGACCCGAAACAGGAACTAGGCAGAGATACGATGAGAGACGATCAGGTGCAGCCACACCCATCGCACACATAACTACACCCAAAAACAAAACACATGTCCACCTCATATTGTTGTCTGGTTATAACCACACTCTCCCTTGTAGAGTTCCACCAGTTTCACTGCAGATCACGCCCTACGGTAAAAGTGACCACGCCCATTTTTTGGAGCTTTCCCGCCTACAAGGTCTCTCAGCTACACACACACACACACTGTAGTTAAAAAAAGGAAAAAAAATCGGTTTCGGTTTTGGTCCAGGGGCATCCTGAATTTTCGGTTTCAGTTTTGGTCCAGAATTTTCATTTCGGTGCATCCTTATTGTAAACAATATTTAGTAGTAATGTCTTTCAGTCAGCTGAATTTGTTTTGACTCATCTTTTTCATTGTAAAATTAGCCTCTGTATTGACCCACTAAGATTTTACTTCAGGGGGTCTCCCATGAGTTTTTTTTTTTTTTACCTTCTCAAAGAAGTAATGAGAATTACTGTCTAGTAATGTTTTTTTTTTTTGTGATTTGAGTATTTCTTTCCACTGACTCAAAAAACTGATACTGCCTGTCTTTTATATTATTGGAAAAACCACCATAACTAGGAGTACATTTTCAGGCATCCTCTTTGTGGGCTTTTTTCCGGTTTCTTTATTAAGATGCAAACAGAAAATAAAGGAAATATGTACACAAAATATAAAAAACACAACTTTCAGAACAAAATGGCTTCTTCAGGCAAAAGTCAGTCAGTATTTAGTGTGACCTTCTTTGGCACTAAGCACATCTTTAACACTTTTTGGAGACTTTTCTGAATTAATCTTCTGGTATATTATACCAGGCTTATTTCAGCTCTTCCCATAGTTCTTCTTTAGATTTAGGTTGTCTTATTTCTTTCTCTGCCCAGGTGATCCCATACTGCCGCTATAATATTCAAGTCTGGACTCTGGAGGCCTTTCCATGACTAAGTGTTTTATCAGCTTCTCTCTCCATATATGATTTCACTGCTTTAGCAGTGTCCTTGGGATCTTTCTCATGCTGAAAAATAAAACCATTCCCAATCAGGCGCTTTCCAGAAGGAATGGCATGATGAATTTAAACCTGTCTCTACTTTTCAGCATTCATGATCCCATCAATTTGGACAATATCGACAACACCACTGGCAGAAATGCTGCGTCAAACTAGGACATGCGCTCCACCATGTTTTACTGAAGGTCACAAGCACTCCTTCCATCTCTCTCTAACTCTTCTTCTCACAAATTGTTGACGATTGGACCCAAAAAATTTCAAACTTGGATTTGTCACTCCATAATATTCTTTTTCACTGATCTTCATTCCAATATTTGGGAGCTTAAGCATATCTTAGCCTTTTCACTCTGTTCCCCTTCTGAAAACGTGGTTTCATGATTGCTACCCTTCCACACAGACCATTCCTCAAGCTTCTTCCAAATGTAGATGGGTTAAGTTGGCATCCTGATGAAGCTGCCAGCTGTTGAGCCATGTCCTTGCTGGACTTCTTCCAGTCTCTATCAAAGAAGAAACTCTGAGAAATTTCTCATCAGATTTTGAAAATTTTCTTTGCTTTCCAGTCCCATTTTTGTCCTTGACCTCTCCTGATTCTTCAAATTTATTTATAACAGCTTGAATACCACATCCTGAGTATCCAGTTTGTTTGCTAATTTCCCTTTGCGAGTTGCCTTGCTGATGCAGAAGTATAATTTTATGTCTGTCAGATTCTGTGATCTTTGGTATTGTTAATAGAATGATATTTTTAAAAGTTAGTCTTATTAGCAAGCTTCCAATGAATTAAACTCATACCACATGTGTATGTAATACTCAAGCATGTCTTGCACAAACCTTGTTTAATAGATTTTTTTCACAGCAGTCATTTTGACATGAAATAGTATTGTGTGTGGTGTGTGTGTGTGTGTATGTGTGTGTGTGTATGTGTATATGTATATATATATATATATCACACACACACACACATATACAAAAACTTTGTACTCTCAGGATAAGATTTATCAGAATCATGGAGCCTGTCTGTGCGTTGTTTATAGCTTTTAAACTGAGTGTTCCCTCGAAACCAAATATTCATTTACAGCTGAGATAAACAATATTTCTCTTGTTAAGTGTATCCAGTCCACGGATCATCCATTACTTGTGGGATATTCTCCTTCCCAACAGGAAGTTGCAAGAGGATCACCCACAGCAGAGCTGCTATATAGCTCCTCCCCTCACTGCCATATCCAGTCATTCTCTTGCAACTCTCAACTAAGATGGAGGTCGTAAGAGGACTGTGGTGTTTTATACTTAGTTTATTTCTTCAATCAAAAGTTTGTTATTTTTAAATGGTACCGGAGTGTACTGTTTATCTCAGGCAGTATTTAGAAGAAGAATCTGCCTGCGTTTTCTATGATCTTAGCAGAAGTAACTAATATCCTTTGCTGTTCTCACATATTCTGAGGAGTGAGGTAACTTCAGAGGGGGAATAGCGTGCAGGTTTTCCTGTAATAAGGTATGTGCAGTTAAAATATTTTTCTAGGGATGGAATTTGCTTGAAAATGCTGCTGATACCGAAGTAATGTAAGTAAAGCCTTAAATGCAGTGATAGCGACTGGTATCAGGCTTATTAATAGAGATACATACTCTTATAAAAGTGTATTTTAAAACGTTTGCTGGCATGTTTAATCGTTTTTTTACATATGTTTGTTGATAAAACTTATTGGGGCCTAGTTTTTTCCACATGGCTGGCTTGAATTTTGGCTAGAAACAGTTCCCTGAGGCTTCCCACGGTTGTATTATAAGTGGGAGGGGCCTATTTTGGCGTTTTTTTGGCACAGCAAAAATTACAGACACAGACATCCAGCTTCTTCCTGCATGATCCAGGACTTCTCTGAAGGGCTCAAAAGGCTTCAAAAGTCGTATTGAGGGAGGTAAAAAGCCACAGTAGAGCTGTGGCAGTTGTTGTGACTGTTTAAAAAACGTTTTTGTCATTTGTTATTCCGTTTTTGGTATTAAGGGGTTAATCATCCATTTGCAAGTAGGTGCAATGCTCTGCTAACTTATTACATACACTGTAAAAATTTCGTTAGTGTAACTGCATTTTTTCACTGTTAATTCAAAATTTGGGAAAATTAGTGTTTCTTAAAGGCGCAGTAACATTTTTTATATTGCTTGTAAACTTGTTTTAAAGTGTTTTCCAAGCTTGCTAGTTTCATTGCTAGTCTGTTTAAACATGTCTGACACAGAGGAACCTACTTGTTCATTATGTATGAAAGCCATGGTGGAGCCCCATAGGAGAATGTGTACTAAATGTATTGATTTCACCTCAAACAGTAACGATCAGTCTTTATCTATAAAATAATTATCACCAGAGGGTTCTGTCGAGGGGGAAGTTATGCCGACTAACTCTCCCCACGTGTCAGACCCTTCGCCTCCCGCTCAGGGGACGCACGCTAATATGGCGCCATTTACATCAGGGACGCCCATAGCGATTACCTTGCAGGACATGGCTGCAATCATGAATAATACCCTGTCAGAGGTATTATCTAGATTGCCTGAATTAAGAGGCTAGCGCGATAGCTCTGGGGTTAGGAGAGATACAGAGCGCGCAAATGCTGTTAGAGCCATGTCTGATACTGCGTCACAGTATGCAGAACATGAGGACGGAGAACTTCAGTCTGTGGGTGACATCTCTGACTCGGGGAAACCTGATTCATAGATTTCTAATTTTAAATTTAAGCTTGAGAACCTCCGTGTATTGCTTGGGGAGGTATTAGCTGCTCTGAATGACTGTAACACAGTTGCAATTCCAGAGAAATTGTGTAGGCTGGATAGATACTATGCGGTGCCGGTGTGTACTGACGTTTTTCCTATACCTAAAAGGCGTACAGAAATTATTAGCAAGGAGTGGGATAGACCCGGTGTGCCCTTTTCCCCACCTCCTATATTTAGAAAAATGTTTCCAATAGACGCCACTACACGGGACTTATGGCAGACGGTCCCTAAGGTGGAGGGAGCAGTTTCTACTTTAGCAAAGCGTACCACTATCCCGGTTGAGGACAGTTGTGCTTTTTCAGATCCAATGGATAAAAAATTGGAGGGTTACCTTAAGAAAATGTTTATTCAACAAGGTTTTATTTTACAGCCCCTTGCATGCATTGCATCTGTCACTGCTGCGGCGGCGTTCTGGTTTGAGGCCCTGGAAGAGGCCATCCAGACAGCTCCATTGAATGAAATTATTGACAAGCTTAGAACGCTTAAGCTAGCTAACTCATTTGTTTCTGATGCCATTGTTCATTTGACTAAACTAACGGCTAAGAATTCCGAATTCACCATCCATGCGCGTAGGGCGCTATGGCTTAAATCCTGGTCAGCTGACGTGACTTCAAAGTCTAAATTACTCAACATTCCTTTCAAGGGGCAGACCTTATTCGGGCCTGGCTTGAAGGAAATTATTGCTGACATTACTGGAGGCAAGGGTCATACCCTTCCTCAGGACAGGGCCAATCCAAAGGCCAAACAGTCTAATTTTCATGCCTTTTGAAATTTCAAGGCAGGAGCAGCATCAACTTCCTCCGCTTCAAAACAAGAGGGAACTGTTGCTCATTCCAGACAGGCCTGGAAACCTAACCATTCCTGGAACAAGGGCAAGCAGGCCAGAAAGCCTGCTGCTGCCCCCAAGACAGCATGAAGGAACGGCCCCCTATCCGGAAACGGATCTAGTAGGGGGCAGACTTTCTCTCTTCGCCCAGGTGTGGGCAAGAGATGTTCAGGATCCCTGGGCATTGGAGATCATATCTCAGGGATATCTTCTGGACTTCAAAGCTTCTCCTCCACAAGGGAGATTTCATCTTTCAAGGTTATCAGCAAACCAGATAAAGAAAGAGGCATTACTAAGCTGTGTGCAAGACCTCCTAGTAATGGGAGTGATCCATCCAGTTCCGCGGACTGAACAAGGACAGGGATTTTATTCAAATCTGTTTGTGGTTCCCAAGAAAGAGGGAACCTTCAGACCAATCTTGGATCTAAAGATCTTAAACAAATTCCTCAGAGTTCCATCATTCAAAATGGAAACTATTCGGACCATCCTACCCATGATCCAAGAGGGTCAGTACATGACCACAGTGGACTTAAAGGATGCCTACCTTCACATACTGATTCACAAAGATCATCATCGGTTCCTAAGGTTTGCCTTTCTAGACAGGCATTACCAATTTGTAGCTCTTCCCTTCGGGTTGGCCACTGCCCCGAGAATTTTTACAAAGGTTCTGGGCTCACTTCTGGCGGTTCTAAGACCGCGAGGCATAGCGGTGGCTCCGCATCTAGATGACATCCTGATACAGGCGTCAAGCTTTCAAATTGCCAAGTCTCATACAGAGATAGTTCTGGCATTTCTGAGGTCGCATGGGTGGAAAGTGAACGTGGAAAAGAGTTCTCTATCACCACTCACAAGAGTCTCCTTCCTAGGGACTCTTATAGATTCTGTAGAGATGAAAATTTACCTGACGGAGTCCAGGTTATCAAGACTTCTAAATGCTTGCCGTGTCCTTCATTCCATTCCACGCCCGTCAGTGGCTCAGTGCATGGAAGTAATCGGCTTAATGGTAGCGGCAATGGACATAGTGCCATTTGCGCGCCTGCATCTCAGACCGCTGCAATTATGCATGCTAAGTCAGTGGAATGGGGATTACTCAGATTTGTCCCCTCTACTAAATCTGGATCAAGAGATCAGAGATTCTCTTCTCTGGTTGCTTTCTCGGGTCCATCTGTCCAAGGGTATGACCTTTCGCAGGCCAGATTGGACGATTGTAACAACAGATGCCAGACTTCTAGGTTGGGGCGCAGTCTGGAACTCCCTGAAGGCTCAGGGATCATGGACTCAGGAGGAGAAACTCCTCCCAATAAATATTCTGGAGTTAAGAGCAGTATTCAAGGCTCTTCTAGCTTGGCCTCAGTTAGCAACACTGAGGTTCATCAGATTTCAGTCGGACAACATCACGACTGTGGCTTACATCAACCATCAAGGGGGAACCAGGAGTTCCCTAGCGATGTTAGAAGTCTCAAAGATAATTCGCTGGGCAGAGTCTCACTCTTGCCACCTGTCAGCGATCCACATCCCAGGCGTAGGGAACTGGGAGGCGGATTTTCTAAGTCTTCAGACTTTTCATCCAGGGGAGTGGGAACTCCATCCGGAGGTGTTTGCTCAACTGGTCCATCGTTGGGGCAAACCAGAACTGGATCTCATGGCGTCTCGCCAGAACGCCAAGCTTCCTTGTTACGGATCCAGGTCCAGGGACCTGGGAGCAACGCTGATAGATGCTCTAGCAGCTCCTTGGTTCTTCAACCTGGCCTATCTGTTTCCACCGTTTTCTCTGCTCCCTCGACTGATTGCCAAAATCAAACAAGAGAGAGCATAGGTGATTCTGGTAGCGCCTGCGTGGCCACGCAGGACCTGGTATGCAGACCTAGTGGACATGTCATCTCTTCCACCATGGACTCTGCCTCTGAGGCAGGACCTTCTAATACAAGGTCCTTTCAATCATCCAAATCTAATTTCTCTTAGACTGACTGCATGGAGATTGAACGCTTGATTCTATCAAGGAGTGGCTTCTCCGAGTCAGTCATTGATACCTTAATACAGGCTCGGAAGCCTGTCGCAAGGAAAATCTACCATAAGATATGGCGTAAATATCTTTATTGGTGTGAATCCAAGAGTTACTCATGGAGTAAGGTTAGGTTTCCTAGGATATTGTCCTTTCTCCAAGAGGGTTTGGACAAAGGCTTATCAGCTAGTTCTTTAAAAGGACAGATCTCTGCTCTGTCTATTCTTTTGCACAAGCGTTTGGCAGAAGTTCCAGACGTCCAGGCATTTTGTCAGGCTTTGGTTAGGATTAAGCCTGTGTTTAAAACTGTTGCTCCCCCGTGGAGCTTAAACTTGGTTCTTAAAGTTCTTCAGGGAGTTCCGTTTGAACCCCTTCATTCCATTGATATTAAACTTTTATCTTGGAAAGTTCTGTTTTTGATGGCTATTTCCTCGGCTCGAAGAGTCTCTGAGTTATCTGCCTTACATTGTGATTCTCCTTATCTGATTTTTCATTCAGACAAGGTAGTTCTGCGTACCAAACCTGGGTTTTTACCTAAGGTGGTTTCTAACAGGAATATCAATCAAGAGATTGTTGTTCCATCATTGTGTCCTAATCCTTCTTCAAAGAAGGAACGTCTTTTGCATAATCTGGACGTAGTCCGTGCCTTGAAGTTTTACTTACAGGCTACTAAAGATTTTCGTCAAACATCTGCCCTATTTGTCGTTTACTCTGGACAGAGGAGAGGTCAAAAAGCTTCGGCAACCTCTCTCTCCTTTTGGCTTCGGAGCATAATACGCTTAGCCTATGAGACTGCTGGACAGCAGCCCCCTGAAAGGATTACAGCTCATTCTACTAGAGCTGTGGCTTCCACCTGGTCCTTTAAAAATGAGGCCTCTGTTGAACAGATTTGCAAGGCTGCGACTTGGTCTTCGCTTCACACCTTTTCAAAATTTTACAAATTTGACACTTTTGCTTCTTCGGAGGCTGTTTTTGGGAGAAAGGTTCTACAGGCAGTGGTTCCTTCCGTTTAAGTTCCTGCCTTGTCCCTCCCATCATCCGTGTACTTTAGCTTTGGTATTGGTATCCCACAAGTAATGGATGATCTGTGGACTGGATACACTTAACAAGAGAAAACATAATTTATGCTTACCTGATAAATTTATTTCTCTTGTAGTGTATCCAGTCCACGGCCCGCCCTGTCCTTTTAAGGCAGGTCTAAATTTTAATTAAACTACAGTCACCACTGCACCCTATGGTTTCTCCTTTCACGTCTTGTTTTCGAATGACTGGATATGGCAGTGAGGGGAGGAGCTATATAGCAGCTCTGCTGTGGGTGATCCTCTTGCAACTTCCTGTTGGGAAGGAGAATATCCCACAAGTAATGGATGATCTGTGGACTGGATACACTACAAGAGAAATAAATTTATCAGGTAAGCATAAATTATGTTTTTTCTCTTGCAAGGTGTATCCAGTCCACGGATTCATCCTTACTTGTAGGATATTCTCATTCCCTACAGGAAGTGGCAAAGAGAGCACACAGCAGAGCTGTCCATATAGCTCCCCCCTAGCTCCACCCCCCAGTCATTCTCTTTGCCGGCTCTAGCAGCAGGGCCTCTCTACGGAAGGGTAGAGTGAATGTAGGTATTAGATTAGAGAGGAGAGGTCAGAAAGCTACTGCTACCTCTTTCCTTCTGGCTGAAAAGCATCATCCGATTGGCTTATGAGACTGCTGGACAGCAGCCTCCTGAACGAATTACAGCTCATTCCACCAGAGCTGTGGCTTCTACATGGGCTTTCAAGAATGAGGCTTCTGTTGAACAAATTTATAAGGCAGCGACTTGGTCTTCACAGCATACTTTTGTCAAATTTTACAAATTCGATACTTTTGCTTCTTCGGAGACTATTTTTGGGAGAAAGGTTTTGCAAGCAGTGGTGCCTTCCGTTTAGGTTACATGTCTTGTTCCCTCCCTTCATCCGTGTCCTAAAGCTTTGGTATTGGTATCCCACAAGTAAGGATGAATCCGTGGACTGGATACACCTTGCAAGAGAAAACAGAAATTATGCTTACCTGATAAATTACTTTCTCTTGCGGTGTATCCAGTCCACGGCCCGCCCTGGCAATTAGGTCAGGTTAATAAAAATTTTTGTTGAAACTACAGTCACCACTGCACCCTATGGTTTCTCCTTTTCTCCTAACCTTCGGTCGAATGACTGGGGGGGGAAGCTAGGGGGGGAGCTATATGGACAGCTCTGCTATGTGCTCTCTTTGCCACTTCCTGTAGGGAATGAGAATATCCCACAAGTAAGGATGAATCCGTGGACTGGATACACCGCAAAAGAAAGTAATTTATCAGGTAAGCATAATTTCTGTTTTTCTTGAGCTAATAATCTCAGAAGCTGTGTTGACTTTTGTTTTTATCTTGTGATGTTTCTTTTGGTTTTACATCTGTTTTATGACTTTAGATACTAAAATTGGTGTTATACTCTTAACATGATAAATAATTATTTTTCCTTAATGTAAAAACACTAATATATCTGTTGCTTTAGGTAGAAGAATTGACTAAAGAGTGGACAAACAAATGGAATGAAACACAAAACATATTAAAGGTAAAAAAATTGTTGAACATTTTTATAACTGTATATACATTTTATGGATATGCTGTCTAATATTGCCCTTTAAAATCTTTTTTTTTTTTTTCAAAATCAAGTTTGACGCTTTTTTTTTTTTTTTTTAAATAATGCTTAGTTGCATATATTCAAGAGAGTAATGTGTCCTTTGGTAACAAACCACATACCTGTATGACCAATGATGTTTTCATATTCATAAATTATTATTTTTTTATTAAAATAATGTATCCATTTTATAAAATATGTAATATGTGGATATAATGATTGTGACTGAAATAATATTGTGTAAAGAGAGACTTTTGTGTGTATGTATGTATATGTGTATATATATATATATATATATATATATATATATATATATATATATATATATATATATATATATATATATATATGTTTGTGTGTGTGTGTATATATATATATATATATATGTGTGTATGTATGTATGTATGTATGTGTATATATATATATATATATATATATATATATATATACACATTATTTGCACCTATTTACTATATGTACACCCAATAATGTCTACCTACAAATATTTCAGTAAATCTGGCAATAACTATTTAATTCATGTTTGTAAAATCATTATATGAGCAATAGATTTTTTTATGCCGCCAGTTTGTCAAACTTTGAAACAGAAAGCCCAGGGCTATGTTATGAGAATTTCAGATGCCATAACAGCCTCATTCTTTGATTGGAATCACAAGTAGTTTAATGCGAGGAATAAAGTAAATCTGTCTGACAGATGGCAATATTGAATGATCTGATTTTCTTTAATTCTTGTCCAGAGATTTAGTAAAGAATCCGTTTTTGCTGTATATTTGGTTTTGATTCTTTTTTTATTTGAAATATAGATTTTTTTTGTTTCATTTCCTATTTGACAAAAATAACAACCTGTTTATTTTTTAATCTGCGACAATAAGAGATAAGAACTGTGTTTTGCTGATAACGGTTTATAGAAAGTGCCAAACAGAAATATTTTGGAGTTGTGCATTTTTTAAATAAGCTTTACTCTTATAATGTAACCTGTGTTGTATTTTAAGAAAATGATTTCCTATTCATATTTTTTATCAAGAAACATTATTAAATATCCTGTTGGTTTAAATACACATAAAACTAGTTATTTGTTATATATAAACTGTATAACTATTGTTTATATTAATAATATCACAAAAAAATTACATTTACCCTTCCTGCAAGTGAAAAAATATAATGCAACTCTTATATTCACGTATGTCTTTGTTGATGATTTTATATATTTTTGTGTTTGTTTGGATGCCTTGGTATTTAACAGATTAATAATTCCAAATGAAGTTGTGTTTTTTAGACTACTATATGAAATGTTAAGGCTTTACTCTTTATGTATAAACTATAATTTGAGAATACACTATCTATACTATAATCGCGTTTGTAACGTGTCCGTCGGCAGTTGCGCACACATCCTCAAAGAAATGTTGACTGCGCGAGGCAGCCAAAAGAATGTTGGCTGTGCACGCAGCCAAAAGAATCCATCTGTATTACTGAAAAATATTTTTGAATTTGAGAATGTTTATTAACGTGTTATTAACACAACTTTGCAGTACACTTTCATTTTTTAGTATTATAATTTATTTCTGTCCCTCCAATTCCCTGTAAATTAAAGGGACATCAAACACAAAATGTTTCTTTCATGATTCATATAGAGCATATAATTTAAACAACTTCTCAATTTACTTCTTTTATAAAATTTGCTTCATTCTCTTGGTGTCTTTTGTTGAAGGAGTAGAAATGCACTAATGGAGGCTAGATGAACCAATGACATCAGATGCGTATATGTGCAGCCACCAATCAGCAGCTAGCTCCTAGTAGTGTGTTGCTGCTCTTAAATCTACTTTTTTTTTAAATAATACCAAACGCCAAATACAGGTAGCCCTCAGTTTACGCAGGGGTTAGGTTCTAGAAGGAATGGTTGTAATTTGAAACCGTTGTAAATTGAAACCCAGTTTATAATGTAAGTCAAAATTGTCATAAGTAACATCTAATACATTATTTTTAAAGCTTTGAAATTTAGACTTTAAAGCTAAGCAGCATTATAAACCTAACAATATAGATTTTATCATCATCAAACTAAGTTTAATGAACAAAAAAATGTGCTAAACATCACCTAATAAAATAATTACACAACAGATTGTATCATCAAACTAAGTTTAATAAAAAAAACAACAACGTTTTTTTACTTGCATTTTTCTGCAAACAGTTTTCTGCATTGTTAGCATGTTAGGTAATATTGGGTCTGCACCTATTCTATGCATTTCAATCTGCAGTGATTAATAGGCAGGCAGTTAGGCACCCTCACCTAAAGCAGTTGGACAGGAAGGTAAAAAGGAAGTGTCTTCTAGATCGTGTTGCTCGATAGGTCTGGTCTGCTCTGTGTACACAGATCAATTTCAGTCTGCTAACCTTGCATTACTTTGCTGCAACACAAGCGGACAGCTCCACCTACTGGCTATTTTAATTAGTGCACTGCTTTGCAATGCTTTTCAATAGCAGTCACATGACTGGTTGTTATTCTGAAACGTTGTGCAAACTGAACCAGTATAAACCGAGGGCCACCTGTAGATAATGCAAGTAAATTGGAAAGTTGGTTAAAATTGCATTTTCTGTCCAAATCATGAAAGAAAAATGTGGGGTTTCCTAGCCCTTTTATTACTTGAATTGATATACAGGGTGGCTCTGAAAAGATAACTTGGTTCATTGATAGCCAATGCTACCTATTGTAGACCATTTATAATAAATTACAGCAAACAGAAATAATTCTATACTAGGCGATAGGCCTGCCCAGAGGGCAGTCTATGTTTAAAAGAAATACAAAACCCCCAAGCTAAAGTTACAAAAAATAAAAAAGTTAAATTACAGAAAAAAATAAACAAAGCTATCCAAAATAAAAAATTTAAACCTAAATTAATACCCCAATAAAAATAAAAATACGGGGGGCGTGTCCGGGCGGCGGCAATGAATGGTCGCAATATCTGAAGCTCCTGCCGAGATCCTGATAATCCGCTAATTATTATTGGAACACTGGTCACCTATTGAATTCATTTTGTGATCTTAAACATCTGTTCCCTTGTGGATCCTGCTAACTTCTCTCCAGTGTATTAATGACCGCAGAGCGCAGATCCGGACCTTTGAGGCCTATGGTGGCGGCCTAATAAGCGTCAGAACTCCCCCCAGCTTTCTGGCTGGGTATAGCAGTCTTTGACGACTGCCACTCTTCACCTTATAAGGGGATCAGTTTGGTGCTACTGGTGGGCTACCGGCACATATATTTTCTCTTAGGAGGCTATACCTAATCTATCCTACGCAAATGGAGGCGGCTATAGACAGATGGGAAGCCGAGCTAATCCGGCTCACACAAGATTACTTCCAGAGCCTAGAGACGGAGCTGCGCAAAATTATCTGTGGACCGCATCCACTTGAGAAATCCGATCGGCAGCACTTTCTCCGGTATCCAGAAGGTGGCTCCAACCTTTCTCCTCCCAGAGGGGATATAGCAAGCAGCAAGATTACCCTTTCCACTAGTCCCATGCATACGGATGTTGACAGAACCCGACGCACCCTGGAGCACTCGACTGTGGAGCTCGGGTTTCTAGGGTAAAAGTTTCGCAAAGTAGAGCTCTCAACCTCCCAAGCTACCACTATGTCCGTTCTTACTAGGCATTCTGAAGGGGGCATTCCGAAGGAGTACATCTCATTGCAGGGTGCCTATCTAATAGAAAGTATGACAGAGGAAAAATGGAGAGTACCCCCCTCCCTCACCCTCTTGGCAAATGCAGAGCCGGAGTTCCTGTGCATAAACTCGGAGACCGTCACCTCCCACGGATTTCTAACATCACTAACTGCCAGGGTCAAAATAGGCAGAGGACTTTGCCATGCCTCAGAGAGCCAGTCCCAAATGAAAACACTGTGGCCATGGTGCAGGCAACTCACTCGCTTAGGGGACAATATCATATTCAAAGTCCCTAGCACTAAACGTCACGGAGTGGGTTAAAAGAGACACAAAAATCAGGTCCTCCCCGCTATCATGTACATAAGGACAACTTATTCACCACTGCAGTAACCATGAAGTCCTGGTTTGTTATATGGAGCTTGTACATAACAAGGAGGGGGGGATATTGCCCCAACTAACTTGAGCTGTAAGGGCTTAGACATAAGACTGCCATATTTTCTCAGGACTGTGTCTAAAAGCTTTCTTAACGTGTCACACAAATCCCTATAATACATCAGCTCAAACGCCTTACTCCTGCTACGTGTCAAGTGTATATAAGTTTCTAGACACGCATTGAATGTCTCCATCCTGGGTCTCTGTCATTCTACTGATTTTCTCCTCCGTGTTGCCCACCCATTGTAAGCTCTAGTATACCTAATGTAGTTTTAATTTTAGCCTATACTGAGCTCTATTATGTTGCTGCAATATATCCCTCATGTTTACAGTGTATATGTATACAGTTATTCCCATGTAGGTAATATGTTTTTTATGTTACTAGAAGTGTTTGATGTTTTACTAATTTCATTTCCTCATACCATTAGGGGGACACTAGGTAAGCATATCGCCAACTTCATTCCGATTGTAGTGATACCAGTAAAGATCACATCTAACTCCCAGAAGAGAGAGATATAATTAATGGTTACAGTGGCTCTCTATATGTACAGAGATATATTTTGGGCTCAAGCCACATATGGGAGTTCAGTTCTGAGTTATATCTAGAGTCTCCTGTGCATAATGCTATATATATATATTTGAGTTTACCACTTTCTGTCGATATATCACCCGCGGCCGGGGTGGCATGTCCTTAGTCTCACACACTGAGACCTCCTATGTTAAAGATTAGCATATGCACAGAGCTCCTTATTAATACAATCCACTAAAACCTGAATGTATAGATTTGGAGAATCCTCTGCTGAAACATGTCCCATTCTTCACACCTATAAGCCTTCTTAAGGTGTTGTCAGTCCTATATGCCCTCTACAATACAATTCCTACTTTCTGGGAGTCACTTTTGTGTTAAGCTATATTGCACCCAATGTGTCTAGGCTACCTATTAAGGTTAACAAAATGGTTCCCCATAACACTATATGTGCTCAGCCTAACTAGAAGTATCCATCAGTGTTGTTGTTGTTTGTTATCTATATATATGTATATAAAAATTGAAAAATTAGGTCAGTCATCTGGGACCCAAGAGTGGTCTCTTTTGATCAAAGGTACCCTCCTGTGATTTAGTTTTATACTTCTGGGGCCCAAGAGTGGCCTCTTGTGTTTTTTAGGGTGTTTGTCCATCACTTGGCATACTGCTTGTATTTTATTTCTTTAAATTTGTTTTCTGATGTATCAGTTGTCAGCTCGAAACTGTTTTATTTTATGCAAATACTGGGTTGCTTTCATTTGTCATTGTTTGATATTCATGTATGCTTTATTTTGAACCTCCAATAAAAATCATTTAAAAAAAAAAAGAAAAGGGACAGTTGTGCCTATTCTGGAACCCCACTTGAAAAATCCCCACAAAATGAAAACTAGTGCTGACACTGAACTACAGCAATTGCTTTTAAAAGGGTTTTTTGTTCTTTTTCAGTGGGGAAACTCAATACCGGTCTGCAGGTAGACCACCCCCCTCAAGAAGAGGCTGTCTAGAGGGGCGACTGCTCTGGAGGTTGCCCTGGGGGGGGCATTTGGCTTGGCATTGCCCTTTTGAAGGGCATTTGGCTTTTTTTCTGCCCAATATAAAAAAACCTCTAGTCTAAGTAAAAACCACCCAGGGGGATCCTAGCACTAGACCCCAAGGATGGTTCATCCCGGCAGATGTCCATGTTCGTCCTGGCGGTGGTCTTCTGTCTTTATCCGGGTGGCTTTCTTTTGTCTTCATCCACTTCTTTTCTGCTGTTGCCGGCGTCCTCTTCGTGCGGTCACCGGCCACAATCTTAGTTTTGAGTGTGAGGTGCCCCCTTTGCGTGGGGGTGCCTTTGCTTTCCTGTTGGCTGAATTTCAAATTTAAATCAACCAATCGGTCAGTGGGAATGCGGGGTTGCCCCTGTGTGGGGGCGGTGCCTCACATTCAAGGTTCAGTATTCAGCTGTTGACCGCGTTGTGAGGATGTCGGCGACGGAGGTTTAGACGATGGATGGGGATGGAGGACTGCCGTTGGGGTGAAGATGGAAGACCGCCAATAGGATGAAGGTGGAAGACCTCTACCAAGATGATAATGGAGCGCTACTAGGATGAAGGTGGAGTGTCGCCTGGATTCAACTTTAGTGAGTACCATCCTTGAGGTTTGGTGTAGGGATTTTTTTTGGGTGGGCTTTTTTTGATTAGGGATTTTTCTTTTTAATTTTGTTTTGGGCAGAGAAAACAGCTAAAATGCTAAGGAGCAGTGCCTGGCCGGATGCCCTTTTCGGGGCAATTTTTGGAGTGGTTGTATTTTGGATGGCCTTTTTGGGTGGGGGGTTTGCTTGTGGATTGGTGTGGGTTTTTTTTTTTATTGAAAAAGAGCTAAGTCACTTTAGGGCAATGCCCTACAAAAAAAGCTATTTTGGGTGCTGTTGCTGTAGTTTGGTGTTAGTATGGTTTTTTAGGTGGGGTTATGGGTGGGCATAACTGTTTTTTTTTATTTTTGAGTTTTCTTCTTGTAAAAAACATACAAAAAAAATACCCCCCCAAATTAAAAACACCATCTAATCTAATACTTAACTACCAATATTTATTGGGGTACCTTGCATTCCAATTAGCTAACATTTTGAAATCAACCAATAGGATGAGAGCTACTGAAATCTTATTGGCTGATTTGAACAGCAAATAGGATTTCAGTAGCTCTAATCCTATTGCCTGATTTCAAACTTTTAGCCAATAAGAATGCAAATAGCAAAAAAAAAAGAAAAATTGATACTAGAAGTAAATTAGAAATGTGCTAAAAATTGCATGCTCTATCTGAATCATTGAAGAAAAAATTTGGGTTTAGTATATATTTTTAGAATATGCTGCAATTATACTACAGCACACTTTTTTTATTACAACACAAAATTCTTTCATCCCTTCTGTAGCAAACACCCTAGCATGTCAGGTTTCAAATGAGACCAAAACAATAAAAAATGTAGCCAATTAATGTTCATTGACAAATAAGATACACGCTTGACACTTTAACTGCTGTGATTTTATTTAATTTTTTTGGTGTATGACTTAAATTGTTGGGTTGGCTTCCAAATTTAAGTTTGAGACATGGTAATTGTAGAAAAACTGCTTTTACCTTTAATCATTTTTGTAATAGAGATAGGTGAAACAACTTTGAAAAATTAACTACTATGTTGTTAATGCAGTTGTGATCACAGACTTGGGAAAACATCCTTTAGTCTTATGATTAATTTAAAATTGCAGAAACATTTTAGTCTTATTACGATGAACCCCTAATAGTTATCCTGGATTTACATTTTGTTTCCCTTTACCCAATACTGGAAAGAAAAATAGCACAGTAGTAAATAGTATTTTACCAATATAAAAGATTAACTCAGAATTGCTACATAAAATTCAGTATGACTAACAGTAAAGTGCCAATCTCTTTCTGCTTTGTATTCCTGCACGGTTTCATTTTCTTGGCAGATTTGTAGGAAATCAGTGAATCTTGGCAGATTTGTAGGAAATCTGTGAACCTTGGCACACTGATGGTTTCAATGCAATTGGAATAAATATGTTCCCCTCCAATTTCACACAGTCTGTGTCCAAATGTTAGTGCTATTGTAGCTTTATAAAGCAAGAAATTATGGTTTGGTTGGCAGAAGCTAAAGTAAAATCGTGAATTCTATAGTTTGACTGGCATATTATAGATAACTAGATTTTAAAATGCAAACAATATTTTACACCATTTTTTTTTTTTTTGCTGCTTAAGTCCAAATTAATAACTTCATAGTCCTTGTTTGGTTAATGGGGTTACTAAAAGTGTAACAAGATACAGCCGACTGTTACAAATTATGCAGAATGTCTGGGCTTTGGGAAAACGACAGCTCAGTTTTCACTGCAACATTTCTATATACAGTACTTATATTGTAAGAAATTACTGTAACTCAAGTGCCTTCTTCCAGTAGATTTAAATTGCATTGCTTTTCAAATTCTATCGCTGAATATGTTGCTGAAACTCTCATGCACCTTTTGTGCAGAAATTTGAAATGGGAGATGAAACCACTAAAAATGTCTATGATGGATATGAACAAGCACTGTTTAAACCACACGTTTAAAAAGTATTTTTTTCATAAGAAAAAAAGGTTATGTTTAAGATGTTTACTTTTACAGGAAGTGCAACTACTAAGTAGATTTCCAGTTTAACTATGTATAGAAAAAAAAAAGTTATTTTTTTGTTGCTGCCCTAGAGATGTGTGCACACTGCATGATCTAGAATATGGATGGCCAGTGGGTGGCCCGAAGGCTACAAGTGGCCCATGGCACTATTTTTTTGGCCCTTCAGATAAAGCTGAACTAACAATATGTGCCATAGTTTTTGTGGCCCTAGGAAAATGCGTAACTAAAAATGTTTTGCATTGAAGTTACACAACGCAGAAGAGCCCTCTGTAGGGAAGAACAGCAGACAGAAAGTACCCTGCAACCCTACCTAGATCTATTATATGATTGTATAGTTATATTTTGTGTTTATTATCCATACATATATATGCAGCCCTTTAAGGATTCTAAAATATTGATCTGTGGTCCCCATGTGCCAGGAAGTTGGCCATTGCTAATCTAGAACGTTGATCCTTCAATGTACTAGAGTCTAGAACCATTGATGACTAACCTTGGCACCCCTGATGTTTCTGAAACACATTTCCCATGATGCTTAACTAGACTGCAGAGTGCCTAAGTATCATGGGAAATATAGTTTGAAAACATCTGGAGTGCCAATGTTAGCCATCATTGATCTAGACAGTAATTGATTCATCAGCACATTATTGCATTATAATTTGCTGCAGCACAGGAGATAAAACATACAATACTTTAAAAGGCGTTTGAAGAGGTATGTCCCTGGACAACAAAATCATGCAGATTTTGCACTATAAACCCCTTTGAAAACATTTATTTTGTATGCAGATCTTTTGTAATGTAGTGCGGAATAAACTATACACATATAAAATTGCTTTAATGGCTCATTAAAAGGACAATAAACTCAAAATGAAGCTATGTTACAAGTAATTCTTTTAGGTGTATTGAAATTTAAACATGTTAATTCTAAAATTAATTAATTAATGAATTTATTAATTAAGGACCTTAAAGGGACATTAAACACTAAATACATTTTATAAGCATAGTATTGGTTATTCCCCACCTCCCTCTAGTCATGAGTGCCGCCATGTTGAAATCTGTCTTTCACTGCATTGCAGTGCTGACCTGTTTACACATGTTCAGTAACTTTCCTTCAGATACCTGCAGTGTGACCTAGGTTCCATAATGGCCACACCCACGATTAGAGGGAGGTGCGTGAAACGTGTTTAGTGTCTCTTTTAAATTCATTTTTTTGATGTATTTGCACTATCAATTATTCACTGCATTCCAAAATATCTGCATGCAAAATAAACGTTTTATTTAATATGACACACACACTTTTTTGATTTAGCCAATTAGAGACATATATAAACAAGCTCCTGCACATATCGACCAATCACTGTGCAGCATATAGGAGTGTCAGAGTTCTGCATTCCACAGAATGCACTCAAGCCTTTTTGGGGTAGTGGTAACATTAGCATTTTCAGAGTATAGTCATACACACATTTTCATGATTCCATTAGAGAGCAGGGGATTCTAAATAATGTAGGTCAGAAAGCCTCTGCTATTTATTTAGACTCTTGGTTAAAACATTTGATTCACAAGTCTTATTTGGAGGTGGCTCAGTCTCCACCTCAGAGAATTACAGCTCAGTCTACTAGATCAGTTACCACATCTTGGACTTTCAAGAATGAGGCTTCAGTTGATCAAATTTGCAAAGTGGCCACTTGGTCTTCTTTGCATACCATTACTAAATTTTGCCATTTTGATGCTTGTGCCTCGTCAGATAATGGTGCCTATACTTTGACTTTTTGTCATCTTTTTGGATTTAATTTCTCAGCGGAAAAAGCTGTTTTAATTGTATCCCTCCCTTTCTTGTTACTCCTTCACTTCAACATATTGAGTATTATATCCCATACTTAACAGCTTGTGGACTCTTGCCATCTATATAAAAGAAAACATAATTTATGTAAGAACTTACCTGATAAATTAATTTCTTTCATGGGGGCGACAGTCCACAAGGCCCACCCATTTTTGGGTTATATTTTTTTGATTATATGCACATCTTTTTTCCTGCTCCTCTTTATTTGGCTTTTACTCCTTAAACACCTCACCACTTTGCTATGTGTTAAACTGAGGTATGTGTGAAGTGGGGGATTTATAGGATTTTGAGGTTTGGGAAACTTTGCCTCCTCCTGGTAGGAATGTATATCCCATACTTAACCGCTCGTGGGCTCTCGCCACCATGAAATAAATTAATTTATCAGGTAAGTTATTACATAAATTATGTTTTTTTTAGGAGGAGAGGATGGTTAACTTTATCGAAAGCAGCAGATAGGTCTAGAAGAATAAGTAAGGAGTAGTGTCCCTTTGCTTTAGCTGATAAAAGACCATTTGTTATTACAGTGAGGGCGGTTTCTTTTGAGGGCGGAAACCTGATTGTAGTGGATCAAGTAAGGAGGTCATAGAAATTGAGTTAGGCGATTATAGACCAGTTGTTCCAAAAATTTGGAAGCAAAAGGAAGTAAGGAGACTGGCCGATAGTTAAAAGGGGTGGAGGGCAATGTTCCCTCTAAGGTGCGCGGCTGCGTGGCCGCGCACCTTCCCTTCTGGTGTAGCGCAGGCAGAATATCAGGCCGCGCAGCACCTGCTGTGAGCAGAAGCAGAGAGAGGAAAATGCCTGTAGAAATAATTTGCCAAGTGCCGCCTGCACTGCGCATTGGACCCAGCAATGTGTCACTCATCTAGCCTGATTCTGTGTTCCTGTATACAGCGCTGCTGCCAGCACCGAGCTAATGTACTCAGCTTAAAAGTACATTAGCTCGGTGCTGGCAGCAGCGCTGTATACAGGAACACAGAATCAGGCTAGATGAGTGACACATTGCTGGGTCCAATGCGCAGTGCAGGCGGCACTTGGCAAATTAGTTCTACATTTTTGCTAATGGGTTGTATTCAGGGCCGGCTTAATGATGGGACAAAGTGGGTCCAACGGACCCAGGCGGCACTTAAGAGGGGGCGGCAGTTCAGTGACTGAGTCTGTCACTGTCAGATATGGTGAGATCACAACTGCTGTCCTGGGTTAGCTCTGTCTCTCCTCATGCCCTGCAGTTGCAGCAACAGGCTGCGTTATCAGCATGATTACATGGGGAGGGAGGGGGAGCGCCCCTTCCCCTAACAGGCAGCTCCAGTAAGATGTCATGCTTCCAGGGCTAGCATTTGTATAAGGCCAACTAGGCAAAGGAGTAAGGGCAGTGGCAACCCAGCAGGGAGGCGCAAACTTAGAGAAGCCGATAACCGTGTTGCAGCAGTAACACAGTAATTTTCTTTCTAATTACTGGGCATCAGTGTCTTAAAAATTGGCCAATAATGTGTGCTAGCAGCGTGAGTGATTAATTCACTACTAAACCCTAACCACCAATAACGTGCAGCCTCCTCCCCTCTAGCCTGCCTCTTTCCACACGTGTTTCCTTCTGTGAAGAAGAAGAAGGGGCTAGCAAGCATGGAAAGGTGGCAGGGTGGAGAAGAAGGCTGCATCTTTGTAGAAACTAAAAAATCAGGTAATCGTTTATTTAGTGGCCCACTGCTGTCAGTTATACAGGGGCTGACAGGAGCATAGAGTTTAAATCAGGTATTAGTGTTTATTCACACCTGCTTAGAAGTGTTACTTTTTTGACAATTCAGAGCACTGTATACATAGAGCAGGGAAGCTATACAGAGAGATGTTATTCTTTCATCTGTGCTCAGTCTCTTATTTCACGCAGGGAGCCTGACAGTGTTACAGCCCTGCCGAGTGTAAGCTATTCATGGGGGAGGGAGGGGGTGTTAGTGTGACTTCCTAAAGGAGAGCTACATCATGAAGGGTTAAGCTGCTGCTACTTGGCAATAATAATAAAAAACCCAAACCCCTTTTCTGCTACAACTACATACCCACCACATTCCTGAGTGATCATGTGGCATTTCTGGCTTTCCCTCCTGCGCAACGGTAGAGAGAGGTGAGTGAAGTGGTAGCCTGTCTCTTGTTCTGTGAGTCAGTTTACATCCTATAATGTTTCTGACAGAGCACAGACCTTACATTGACAGTGTCAGGACAGGGGTCAGACCTAGGGTCATAGATGGACTAGATTACTTCTTATATTATATTTTTGTCCACTAAAATTTAATCTGACATTTTATATAACTGGCTTAACCATTATTATATGCATGTAACTCCCAACATTTAAATTATTGTGCACCTTAAAGTGCTTAATCTATACTATTATTACAATCAGTAAACACTTTAAAAGGTGTCCAATATTCAGACCTTCTGAAAGTTTCTTTTTAACTGTGTGATCCCATCTGAGCTGCTCTGTGTGAGGGCAATATTCTATAATCAGAAATAAAGGGTAAAATGAGGAGTTATATTGTGATCAGTTGTTTCTTTGCCTTATGTTTAAGGATTTAAGAAATTACTTCATTAATTTTGACTGATCTACCTGATTTATTGTTTTAAAACATGTTCTGCTTTTGTCCCATGCAACACATCTTTTATTTTTGCCAGAATTAATAATATTGTTTGATTTTATTTAAAGGACATGCCAGTCTAATAGTAATATATATATATATATATATATATATATATATATACACATACAATTTACTTCTTTTGTCTAATTTACTTAATTTACTTGGTATCCTTTGTTGAAGAAGTAGCAATGCACTGCTGGGAGCTAGCTGAACACCGGGTGAGCCAATATTATGGGGCGTATATGTGCAACTACAAATCAGCAGCTCTTTGGCCTACCTAGGTATCCTTTTGAACAAAGGATACCAAGAGAACAAAACAATTAGAAAATAGAAGTATAATGGAAAGTTGATTAAAATCACACCAGAATCATGAAAGAAAAAAAATTGGGTTTCATATCCCTTTAAGTGGTGGGGGGAGGGGGGCGTAATTTCATTATCGGACCCAGGTAGCACAATGTCTTGAGCCAGCCCTGGTTGTATTTGCATACTGTGATTACTTGCTGATATATGCATACTGGGCATTTACAGTCCCCCAGATAAACTGTACATGTATGTATGTAATGTGTATATATATATATATATATATATATATATATATATATATATATATATATATGTGTGTGTGTATATATATATATATATATATAATTATCCATATATATATATATATATATATATATATATATATATCCACATACATACATACACACATATATATATATATATATATATATATATATATATATATATATATATATATATATATATATATATATATATATAGTGCCGCACACAAGCGGCATCAAGCCCGCACACAGAAAAAAATAATTGCACGCACGGAAAAAAAATTAGAGGGAACATTGGTGGAGGGGTCAAGCAAAGGCATTTTTTAGGATCGGTGTAATTGACACATGCTTGAATATATCAGGAAATGGGCCAGCGGTGAGAAACTTGTTAAAGAGATGCGTTAAGTCAGGGGTTAGTGAAGCAGAGAGAGATGGAAGAAGTCGTAATAGAATAGGATTAAATGGGCAGGTTGTTAAATTAGCTTTGTTATTAGAAGGAGTGGGTAGGAGGGCTGGGTTTGAAGGGTGTAAGGGGTAGATGTCTTTTCTTATTGTATCGATTTTTATTTTTGAAGTAATCGGCAAAAAAAACAATGAAATTTATATCCATAAATGCGAAGACCTGCCCTTATCGTATTGATCGTCACTCAGCAAGTTTCCACCAAGGAGGAGAGTCCTGTATAGATTTCAGTACTCCACCATGTCTCTTTCGTTTTCAGTTTCCTGCACTTTAGGCAATGAATTATCAGTGCATCTAGAGACTCTGCTTGGAAACCTGCAACTACGGTACATACATATAGTGAGGGACTTAATATGATCCGTAAAATTCTTTGTAAGCATTGGAATATACTTACATCTGATCCTCTGTTATAACCTATAAAAGGAAACAACCCTGATAATATTTTAAAAAAAGGTCAAAGCTCTAAAAATTCTGTTGGGCTCTAGGAAATTGCATCCTCTTAATAATTTCATGTCAAAGACCTATAGAAACTACCAGGTTTGGGTTACAGAAGTGTAAACAAACTGATGGTATTATGTGTGAATAGTCATGCTACTTTTTCCAACATTGATGGTAATCAAATATATAAATAGGATACATGCACCTGCAATACTACCTATGTGGTATATTTACTAAAGTGCAAATGTAATTTACTCTAGGTAGGACGAAAAGAAAAATGAAATATACTGGAACACCATAAGAATGTAGCTAATTCCTTTGACAATCATAGTGTGTCTGACAATTTTTGTTTGGAACATGCCAGCAACCCAGATGGTCTCCAAGTCAGCATAATGGAATGGGTAAAAGCTAATATATGGGATCATAACAGATTCCTGAGATTGAGAAAAGGAGAAATTTACTAGATAAAGAAATTAAGGACTTTAAAGCCTAGAGGATTAAATGTTGCTTTAGATACCCAGGCCTTTATTTGAAATACGTAGTGGAATGTGTTTGATATTATCTACATTTTTTGATAATATTGTTGTACCTTTTATTGTTTTTTACTGATTAGGATTTTGGTTGATCCTAATGTTACTATAACATTTTAACATTTTTACTGTCAATATTGTACAACATAAAAGTACAAAAAAAGTATTAATCCCTAGTTCGGTATCAGAGGAAACCTGCTGAAAGTCCAATATAAAGTGCCGAAGGTCTATTGCTCTTGAGAAAATTCACAGTAAGTGAGCTAATTTGGACCCCCCGGCTACCGTAGTTGCAGGTTTCCAAGCCTAGTCTCTAGATTCGTGGACAATTTAATGCTTAGTGTGGGGGAAACTGAAGACGAAATAGACACACGGGGAGTACAGAAATCTATACAGGAATTTCCTGATGCAGAGTAATGATCAATACCTTAAGGTAAAATCTTTTCTTTTATAGATACTTTTAATTGTTCTTATTTTTGTAAGCACCCAGAATAGCGGTTGTGCTTTTATTAAAGTAGGGTTTTTACTTTGAATCTATTTTATGCTTCTCTTTCTTCTGTTATGTGTGATCAGTCCACGGGTCATCATTACTTCTGGGATATTATCTGCTCCCCTACAGGAAGTGCAAGAGGATTCACCCAGCAGAGTTGCTATATAGCTCCTCCCCTCTACGTCACCTCCAGTCATTCTCTTGCACCCAAAGACTAGATAGGAGGTGTGAGAGGACTATGGTGATTATACTTAGTTTTTAGAACTTCAATCAAAAGTTTGTTATTTTACAATAGCACCGGAGCGTGTTATTACCTCTCTGGCAGAGTTTGAAGAAGAATCTACCAGAGTTTTTCTTATGATTTTAACCGGAGTAGTTAAGATCATATTGCTGTTTCTCGGCCATCTGAGGGAGGTAAAAGCTTCAGATCAGGGGACAGCGGGCAGTTGAATCTGCATTGAGGTATGTCGCAGTTGTTATTTTCTGAATGGAATTGATGAAAAAATCCTGCCATACCGTTATAATGAACATGTATGTATACTCTACACTTTAGTATTCTGGGGATGGTATTTCACCGGAATTACTCTGTAAAAGTACATTAAACCTTTTATTAGGTATTTTTCATGTTAAACGTTTTTGCTGGAATGTAGAATCGTTTGCATTAATGAGGTACTGAGTGAATAAGTATTTGGGCATTATTTTCCACTTGGCAGTTTGCTTGTGTTAATTATGACAGTTTCGTTTCTCTCTCACTGCTGTGTGTGAGAGGGAGGGGCCGTTTTTGGCGCTCTTTGCTACGCATCAAAAATTTCCAGTCAGTTTTTCTGCATGATCCGGTTCATCTCTAACAGAACTCAGGGGTCTTCAAACTTCTTTGAAGGGAGGTAGATTCTCTCAGCAGAGCTGTGAGACTTATATAGTGACTGTGATTTAAAACGTTGTTTAAAATTTAATTAGTGTTATTTTACTAATGGGAACAAACCTTTGCTAAAAAGTTGTGTTGTTTGTTAAGAGTGATGCTATAACTGTTTTTTCAGTTCATTATTTCAACTGTCATTTAATCGTTTAGTGCTTCTTGAGGCACAGTACGTTTTTATTAAATAAAATTGTAACCGAGTTGCATGTTTATTGCTAGTGTGTTAAACATGTCTGATTCAGAGGAAGATACCTGTGTCATTTGTTCCAATGCCAAGGTGGAGCCCAATAGAAATTTATGTACTAACTGTATTGATGCTACCTTAAATAAAAGCCAATCTGTACAAATTGAACAAATTTCACCAAACAGCGAGGGGAGAGTTATGCCGACTAACTCGCCTCACGTGTCAGTACCTGCGTCTCCCGCCCGGGAGGTGCGTGATATTATGGCGCCTAGTACATCTGGGCAGCCATTACAGATAACATTACAAGATATGGCTACTGTTATGACTGAAGTTTTGGCTAAATTACCAGAACTAAGAGGCAAGCGTGATCACTCTGGGGTGAGAACAGAGTGCGCTGATAATTCTAGGGCCATGTCTGATACTGCGTCACAGCTTGCAGAGCATGAGGACGGAGAGCTTCATTCTGTAGGTGACGGTTCTGATCCAAACAGATTGGATTCAGATATTTCAAATTTTAAATTTAAATTGGAAAACCTCCGTGTATTACTAGGGGAGGTCTTAGCAGCTCTCAACGATTGTAACGCTGTTGCAATACCAGAGAAAATGTGTAGGTTGGATAAATACTTTGCGGTACCGGCGAGTACTGACGTTTTTCCTATACCTAAGAGATTAACTGAAATTGTTACTAAGGAGTGGGATAGACCCGGTGTGCCGTTCTCACCCCCTCCAATATTTAGAAAGATGTTTCCAATAGACGCCACCACACGGGACTTATGGCAAACGGTCCCTAAGGTGGAGGGAGCAGTTTCTACTTTAGCTAAGCGTACCACTATCCCGGTGGAGGATAGCTGTGCTTTTTCAGATCCTATGGATAAAAAATTAGAGGGTTACCTTAAGAAAATGTTTATTCAACAAGGTTTTCTATTACAACCCCTTGCATGCATCGCGCCGATCACGGCTGCGGCAGCATTTTGGATTGAGTCTCTGGAAGAGAATCTTAGTTCAGCTTCGCTGGACGACATTACGGACAGGCTTAGAGTCCTTAAACTAGCTAATTCATTCATTTCGGAGGCCGTAGTACATTTAACCAAACTTACGGCTAAGAATTCAGGATTCGCCATTCAGGCACGCAGAGCGCTGTGGCTAAAATCCTGGTCGGCTGATGTAACTTCTAAGTCCAAATTACTTAGTATACCTTTCAAGGGGCAAACTTTATTTGGGCCCGGTTTGAAAGAAATTATTGCTGACATTACAGGAGGTAAGGGCCACGCTCTACCTCAAGACAAAGCCAAAGCTAAGGCTAGACAGTCTAATTTTCGTCCCTTTCGGAATTTCAAAGCAGGAACAGCGCCAACTTCCACTGCACCAAAACAGGGAGGAGCTGTTGCTCGTTACAGACAAGGCTGGAAACCTAATCAGTCCTGGAACAAGGGCAAGCAGGCCAGTAAACCTGCTGCTGTCCCAAAGACAGCATGAACCGAGGGCCCCCGATCCGGGACCGGATCTAGTGGGGGGCAGACTCTCTCTCTTCGCCCAGGCTTGGGCAAGAGATGTCCAGGATCCCTGGGCGCTAGAGATCATATCTCAGGGATACCTTCTAGACTTCAAATCCTCTCCCCCAAGAGGGAGATTTCATCTGTCAAGGTTGTCAACAAACCAAATAAAGAAAGACGCGTTTCTACGCTGTGTACAAGATCTATTATTAATGGGAGTGATCCATCCGGTTCCGCGGTCGGAACAAGGACAAGGGTTTTACTCAAACCTGTTTGTGGTTCCCAAAAAAGAGGGAACTTTCAGGCCAATCTTGGATTTAAAGATCCTAAACAAATTCCTAAGAGTTCCATCGTTCAAAATGGAAACTATTCGGACAATCTTACCCATGATCCAAGAGGGTCAGTACATGACCACAGTGGATTTAAAGGATGCTTACCTTCACATACCGATTCACAAAGATCATTACCGGTATCTAAGGTTTGCCTTCTTAAACAGGCATTACCAGTTTGTAGCCCTTCCATTCGGATTGGCTACGGCTCCAAGAATCTTTACAAAGGTTCTGGGTGCTCTTCTGGCGGTACTAAGACCGCGAGGAATTTCGGTAGCTCCGTACCTAGACGACATTCTGATACAAGCTTCAAGCTTTCAAACTGCCAAGTCTCATACAGAGTTAGTTCTGGCATTTCTAAGGTCGCACGGATGGAAAGTGAACGAAAAGAAGAGTTCTCTCTTTCCTCTCACAAGAGTTCCATTCTTGGGGACTCTTATAGATTCTGTAGAAATGAAGATTTATCTGACAGAAGACAGATTAACAAAGCTTCTAAATGCATGCCGTGTCTTTCATTCCATTCAACTCCCGTCAGTAGCTCAATGCATGGAGGTGATCGGCTTAATGGTAGCAGCAATGGACATAGTTCCCTTTGCACGCCTACATCTCAGACCGCTGCAATTGTGCATGCTGAGTCAGTGGAATGGGGATTACTCAGATTTGTCCCCCACTCTGAATCTGGATCAAGAGACCAGAAACTCTCTTCTATGGTGGCTTTCTCGGCCACATCTGTCCAGGGGGATACCGTTCAGCAGGCCGGACTGGACAATTGTAACAACAGACGCCAGCCTTCTAGGTTGGGGCGCTGTCTGGAATTCTCTGAAGGCTCAGGGACAATGGAGTCAGGAGGAAAGTCTCCTGCCAATAAACATTCTGGAATTGAGAGCAGTTCTCAATGCCCTTCTAGCTTGGCCCCAGTTAAAGACTCGGGGGTTCATCAGGTTTCAGTCGGACAACATCACGACTGTAGCTTACATCAACCATCAAGGAGGGACAAGAAGCTCCCTAGCAATGATAGAAGTATCAAAGATAATTCGCTGGGCAGAGTCTCACTCTTGCCATCTGTCAGCAATCCACATCCCGGGAGTGGAGAACTGGGAGGCGGATTTCTTGAGTCGCCAGACTCTTCATCCGGGGGAGTGGGAACTTCATCCGGAGGTCTTTGCCCAAATACTTCAACGTTGGGGCAAACCAGAGATAGATCTCATGGCGTCTCGCCAGAACGCCAAACTTCCTCGCTACGGATCCAGATCCAGGGATCCGGGAGCGGTTCTGATAGATGCTTTGACAGCACCTTGGAACTTCAGGATGGCTTATGTGTTTCCACCCTTCCCGCTGCTTCCTCGATTGATTGCCAAAATCAAACAGGAGAAAGCATCAGTGATTCTAATAGCGCCTGCATGGCCGCGCAGGACTTGGTATGCAGATCTAGTGGACATGTCATCCTGTCCGCCTTGGTCTCTACCTCTAAGACAGGACCTTCTGATTCAGGGTCCATTCAAACATCAAAGTCTAACTTCTCTGAAGCTGACTGCTTGGAAATTGAACGCTTGATTTTATCAAAACGTGGTTTTTCTGAGTCGGTTATTGATACCCTGATACAGGCTAGGAAGCCTGTTACCAGAAAGATTTACCATAAAATATGGCGCAAATACCTATACTGGTGTGAATCCAAAGATTACTCCTGGAGTAAGGTTAGGATTCCTAGGATATTGTCTTTTCTACAAGAAGGTTTAGAAAAGGGTTTATCGGCTAGCTCATTAAAGGGACAGATTTCAGCTCTGTCCATCTTGTTTCACAGGCGTCTGTCAGAAAATTCAGACATCCAAGCCTTTTGTCAGGCTTTAACTAGGATCAAGCCTGTGTTTAAAACTGTTGCTCCGCCATGGAGTTTAAACTTAGTTCTTAACGTTTTACAGGGTGTTCCGTTTGAACCCCTTCATTCCATTGATATAAAATTGTTATCTTGGAAAGTTCTATTTTTAATGGCTATTTCCTCGGCTCGAAGAGTCTCTGAGTTATCAGCCCTACATTGTGATTCTCCTTATCTGATCTTTCACTCAGACAAGGTAGTTCTGCGTACTAAACCTGGGTTCTTACCTAAGGTAGTCACTAACAGGAATATCAATCAAGAGATTGTTGTTCCATCCTTGTGTCCAAATCCTTCTTCAAAGAAGGAACGTCTTCTACACAATCTGGAGGTAGTTCGTGCCCTCAAGTTCTACTTGCAGGCAACTAAAGATTTTCGCCAAACTTCTTCCCTGTTTGTCGTTTATTCTGGACAGAGGAGAGGTCAAAAAGCTTCTGCTACCTCTCTCTCTTTTTGGCTTCGTAGCTTAATACGTTTAGCCTATGAGACTGCTGGACAGCAGCCTCCTGAAAGAATTACAGCTCATTCCACTAGAGCTGTGGCTTCCACTTGGGCCTTTAAGAATGAGGCCTCTGTTGAACAGATTTGCAAGGCTGCAACTTGGTCTTCGCTTCATACTTTTTCCAAATTTTACAAATTTGACACTTTTGCTTCTTCGGAGGCTATTTTTGGGAGAAAGGTTCTTCAGGCAGTGGTTCCTTCTGTATAATGAGCCTGCCTATCCCTCCCGTCATCCGTGTACTTTTGCTTTGGTATTGGTATCCCAGAAGTAATGATGACCCGTGGACTGATCACACATAACAGAAGAAAACATAATTTATGCTTACCTGATAAATTCCTTTCTTCTGTTGTGTGATCAGTCCACGGCCCGCCCTGTTTTTAAGGCAGGTGCATATTTTTTAAATTATAATTCAGTCACCACTACACCCTTGGTTTCTCCTTTCTCGTTGGTCTTTGGTCGAATGACTGGAGGTGACGTAGAGGGGAGGAGCTATATAGCAACTCTGCTGGGTGAATCCTCTTGCACTTCCTGTAGGGGAGCAGATAATATCCCAGAAGTAATGATGACCCGTGGACTGATCACACAACAGAAGAAAGGAATTTATCAGGTAAGCATAAATTATGTTTTTTACTTTTGTTTCTATGAGCTGTTGGATATATGTTGGAGTCATATCATTTGAAGGAGCCATTTCCCCAAACCCATACAGTTCGTCACTTGATTTACATTGATCTATAAGGTGTTTTTAGAAATGACATTTTCATCAACTAAGGTGCTGTCTTATCCCTCATATGTTGTTTAAAAGAGGAACATTTGACATTGTTTGGTACAGAGTACCCATTTATTGTCAGTAATTTGCTATTCTGTAATGACTTTAGCCTGTGCCATACTGATCTTATATATTTTTCTGTTTTTGTCTGGTACTGACTTTCTGCTGAACACACAAAACTGTTAATTTGTATTTAAAGGGGCATTGTTCACTAACATTTTCTCTGTGTTCCCAATGGTCCATTTTACCTGCTTGAATATATCTAATTGTTGGCAAAACAATCCTTTAACTTTATTTTGTCTTTTAAAAATAACTGCTTTTGCATGTATAATCCACCAATATGAATGACAAACATTTTTTTATGTAGAAAAGTTATGTAAACGGGAGGCAACAGTACTAAATAATCTCCCAGTGGGGTCAGTTGAGAGATATTTTTTTAATTTGAAATAGCTGTTTGTCCCCAGCCGTAATTAGCATTTCAATAATTTATTTTTAGACATAGAAAACATTAGCAGGTCAGCTTTACCTGCAGGCTCAGTCCATTGTATGCGCTTGTCATGAACATGTGATGGTTTTAATGAACAAAAACAGTTATTTAACAGTACATGAAACAAATGTTTTCTTTCACGGTACAGATAGAGCATGGGATTTTAAACAACTTTCCAATTTACTTCTATTATCTAATCTGATTTGTTTTCTTGGTATCCTTTTTTGAAAAGGACACCAAGGTAGGCTCAGGAGCTGCTGATTGGTGGCTGCACATATATGCCTCATGTTGGTTCACCCAAATGCATTCAGCTAGCAAGCGAGTGAAGCAAATTAGGTAATAGAAGTAAACTAGAAAGATGCTTAAAATTGTATTCTCTGAATCATGAAAGACATTTTTGGGTTTCATGTCCCTTTAAATACAAAATAAACATAAAGGAACTCATCGTACAGTTTCCCTTTAATAGCTTGTGTTTTACATACAGAGTTTTCATTGTTAAATATTTAACTTAGAAGTTACCTTAAAAACTTATACTTTAACCTATTCCTATTTTTTATATATTCTTCATATAATATTTTCATTGCTCATTAACTACATAAAAATGTATTTTGGTTGCTGCCATATTAGTCTTATTTGTACTGAATATAAAGTTATTGATCATTAAACACAACATTTTTCTTTCATGATTCACATAGAGTGTACAGTTATTCCCAATTTTCTTCTGTTATCAAAATAAATTGTTCCATCTGTATCATTTGTTGAAAATAAGTTAGGTAGCCTCACAAGTGTGCATGTGTATGGAGCATTGTATGATAGCACTTTGGAAGAATGTGTTATACATTGTGCAAACACTACTGCCATCTAGTGCTCAAAAGCATTCTTGCAAAACTGCTTCTATTTATATCTTCACACGCATGCACACTATTTATCTTTTCAACAAAGAATACCATAAAAACAGATTAAGCTTGATAATAGAAGTATTGGATTTTTTATATTGTATGCTCTATCTGAATCGGGAAAGAAACATTTTGGGTTTCAGGTCCCTCTAAAAAGGAATGCCGCAAAAATAGAGTTATAGATATGCAAACTTAAAGATAAATCAGATGAAGAAAGCAGCCTTTCTTCAACACATTATGTGTTGCAAACTGTCAGAGTATCTTAGGGCTATATAACCTCAGTATACATTTGAATTTTATGTCCTTTTAAATTGTTACTTGACTCCGAAAGTGATTTACTTTGGCAAAGATTTCTTTATCATGCATTAAAGGCAACACCAAATTCATTATTACTAGCATTACATTTATACAAAGTGTATAATCTTTAAAGATCTAACAAGATCTGCAGGAAATAAGAGAAAACAGAAATCGCGACTGGAACATCTAGAAATTACTGTAGCTATTGAGCTCTTAAAATATTTGTTTCTTCTGTTATGTGTGATCAGTCCACGGGTCATCATTACTTCTGGGATATAACTCCTCCCCAACAGGAAATGCAAGAGGATTCACCCAGCAGAGCTGATATAGCTCCTCCCCTCTACGTCAGTCCCAGTCATTCTCTTGCACCCAACGACTAGATAGGATGTGTGAGAGGACTATGGTGATTATACTTAGTTTTTATGACTTCAATCAAAAGTTTGTTATTTTACAATAGCACCGGAGCGTGTTATTACTTCTCTGGCAGAGTTTGAAGAAGAATCTACCAGAGTTTTTTTTACTATGATTTTAACCGGAGTAGTTAAGATCATATTGCTGTTCTCGGCCATCTGAGGGAGGTAAAAGCTTCAGATCAGGGGACAGCGGGCAGATGAATCTGCATTGAGGTATGTAGCAGTTTTTATTTTCTGAATGGAATTGATGAGAAAATCCTGCTATACCGTTATAATGACATGTATGTATACACTTCAGTATTCTGGGAATGGTATTTCACCGGAACTACTCTGTTAAAGGTCACTAATCCTTTTAATAAATATTATCATGTTAAACGTTTTTGCTGGAATGTAGAATCGTTTACATTGCTGAGGTACTGAGTGAATAAATGTTTGGGCATTATTTTCCACTTGGCAGTTGTCTGCTTTAAATTGTGACAGTTTCGTTTCTCCTCACTGCTGTGTGTGAGAGGGAGGGGCCGTTTTTGGCGCTCTTTGCTACGCATCAAAAATTTCCAGTCAGCTACTATTATATTTCCTGCATGATCCGGTTCACTGACAGATCTCAGGGGTCTTCAAACTTCTTTGAAGGGAGGTACATTCTCTCAGCAGAGCTGTGAGAATTTTATATTGACTGTGAATAAAGACGTTACTCTATAATTTTTTATGTCAAATTTAGTTATTGTTATTTACTAATGGGAACAAACCTTTGCTAAAAGTTGTGTTATTTTAAAGTTGATGCTATAACTGTTTTTTCAGTTCATTATCTCAACTGTCATTAATCGTTTAAGTACCTCTTTGAGGCACAGTACGTTTTTGCTAAAAAAGATTATAACCAGGTTGCAAGTTATTGCTAGTGTGTTAAACATGTCTGACTCAGAGGAAGATATCTGTGTCAATTGTTCCAATGCCAAGGTGGAGCCCAATAGAAATTTATGTACTAACTGTATTGATGCTACTTTAAATAAAAGTCAATCTGTACAATGTGAACAAATTTCACCAAACTGCGAGGGGAGAGTTATGCCGACTAACTCGCCTCACGCGGCAGTACCTGCATCTCCCGCCCGGGAGGTGCGTGATATTATGGCGCCTAATACATCTGGGCGGCCATTACAGATAACATTACATGATATGGCTACTGTTATGACTGAAGTTTTGTCTAAATTACCAGAACTAAGAGGCAAGCGTGATCACTCTGGGGTGAGAACAGAGTGCGCTGACAATACTAGGGCCATGTCTGATACTGCGTCACAGATTGCAGAGCATGAGGACGGAGAGCTTCATTCTGTGGGTGACGGTTCTGATCCAAACAGATTGGATTCAGATATTTCAAATTTTAAATTTAAATTGGAGAACCTCCGTGTATTACTAGGGGAGGTCTTAGCAGCTCTCAATGATTGTAACACCGTTGCAATACCAGAGAAACTGTGTAGGTTGGATAAATACTTTGCGGTACCGGCGAGTACTGACGTTTTTCCTATACCTAAGAGATTAACTGAAATTGTTACTAAGGAGTGGGATAGACCCGGTGTGCCGTTCTCACCCCCTCCAATATTTAGAAAGATGTTTCCAATAGACGCCACCACTCGGGACTTATGGCAAACGGTCCCTAAGGTGGAGGGAGCAGTTTCTACTTTAGCTAAACGTACCACTATCCCGGTGGAGGATAGCTGTGCTTTTTCAGATCCAATGGATAAAAAATTAGAGGGTTACCTTAAGAAAATGTTTGTTCAACAAGGTTTTATATTGCAACCCCTTGCATGTATCGCGCCGATTACGGCTGCGGCAGCATTTTGGATTGAGTCTCTGGAAGAGAACCTTAGTTCATCTACGCTAGACGACATTATGGACAGGCTTAGAGTCCTTAAACTAGCTAATTCATTCATTTCGGAGGCCGTAGTACATTTAACCAAACTTACGGCTAAGAACTCAGGATTCGCCATACAGGCACGTAGAGCACTGTGGCTAAAATCCTGGTCAGCTGATGTTACTTCTAAGTCCAAATTACTTAATATACCTTTCAAGGGGCAGTCTTTGTTTGGGCCCGGTTTGAAAGAAATTATCGCTGACATTACAGGAGGTAAGGGCCACGCCCTACCTCAAGACAAAGCCAAAGCTAAGGCTAGACAGTCTAATTTTCGTCCTTTTCGGAATTTCAAAACAGGAGCAGCGTCAACCTCCACTGCACCAAAACAGGAAGGAGCTGTTGCTCGTTACAGGCAAGGCTGGAAACCTAACCAGTCCTGGAATAAGGGCAAACAGGCCAGGAAACCTGCTGCTGCCCCAAAGACAGCATGAACCGAGAGCCCCCGATCCGGGACCGGATCTAGTGGGGGGCAGACTTTCTCTCTTCGCCCAGGCCTGGGCAAGAGATGTTCAGGATCCCTGGGCGCTAGAGATCATATCTCAGGGATACCTTCTAGACTTCAAATTATCTCCCCCAAGAGGGAGATTTCATCTGTCAAGGTTGTCAACAAACCAGATAAAGAAAGAAGCGTTTCTACGCTGTGTACAAGATCTGTTATTAATGGGAGTGATCCATCCGGTTCCGCGGTCGGAACAAGGACAAGGGTTCTACTCAAACCTGTTTGTGGTTCCCAAAAAAGAGGGAACTTTCAGGCCAATCTTAGATTTAAAGATTCTAAACAAATTCCTAAGAGTTCCATCGTTCAAAATGGAAACTATTCGGACAATCTTACCTATGATCCAAAGGGGTCAGTACATGACCACAGTGGATTTAAAGGATGCTTACCTTCACATACCGATTCACAAGGATCATCAACGGTATCTACGGTTTGCCTTCCTAGACAGGCATTACCAGTTTGTAGCTCTTCCATTCGGATTGGCTACGGCCCCAAGAATCTTCACAAAGGTTCTGGGTGCCCTTCTGGCGGTACTAAGACCGCGAGGGATTTCGGTAGCTCCGTACCTAGACGACATTCTAATACAAGCTTCAAGCTTTCAAACTGCCAAGTCTCATACAGAGTTAGTTCTGGCATTTCTAAGGTCGCATGGTTGGAAAGTGAACGTTTTCCTCTCACAAGAGTTCCATTCTTGGGGACTCTTATAGATTCTGTAGAAATGAAGATTTACCTGACAGAAGACAGGTTAACAAAGCTTCAAGATGCATGCCGTGTCCTTCATTCCATTCAACACCCGTCAGTAGCTCAATGCATGGAGGTGATCGGCTTAATGGTAGCGGCAATGGACATAGTACCTTTTGCACGCCTACACCTCAGACCGCTGCAATTGTGCATGCTAAGTCAGTGGAATGGGGATTACTCAGATTTGTCCCCTACTCTGAATCTAAATCAAGAGACCAGAAATTCTCTTCTATGGTGGCTTTATCGGCCACACCTGTCCAGGGGGATGCCATTCAGCAGGCCAGACTGGACAATCGTAACAACAGACGCCAGCCTGCTAGGTTGGGGCGCTGTCTGGAATTCTCTGAAGGCTCAGGGATTATGGAATCAGGAGGAGAGTCTCCTTCCAATAAACATTCTGGAATTGAGGGCAGTTCTCAATGCCCTTCTGGCTTGGCCCCATTTAACAACTCAGGGGTTCATCAGGTTTCAGTCGGACAATATCACGACTGTAGCTTACATCAACCATCAGGGAGGGACAAGAAGCTCCCTAGCAATGATGGAAGTATCAAAGATAATTCGCTGGGCAGAGTCTCACTCTTGCCACCTGTCAGCAATCCACATCCCGGGAGTGGAGAACTGGGAGGCGGATTTCTTGAGTCGCCAGACTTTTCATCCGGGAGAGTGGGAACTTCATCCGGAGATCTTTGCCCAAATACTTCGACGTTGGGGCAAACCAGAGATAGATCTCATGGCGTCTCGCCAGAACGCCAAACTTCCTCACTACGGGTCCAGATCCAGGGATCCGGGAGCGGTTCTGATAGATGCTTTGACAGCACCTTGGAACTTCGGGATGGCTTATGTGTTTCCACCCTTCCCGCTGCTTCCTCGATTGATTGCGAAAATCAAACAGGAGAGAGCATCAGTGATTCTAATAGCGCCTGCATGGCCACGCAGGACTTGGTATGCAGATCTAGTGGACATGTCATCCTGTCCACCTTGGTCTCTACCTCTAAGACAGGACCTTCTGATACAGGGTCCATTCAAACATCAAAATCTAACTTCTCTGAAACTGACTGCTTGGAAATTGAACGCTTGATTTTATCAAAGCGTGGTTTTTCTGAGTCGGTTATTGATACCCTGATTCAGGCTAGGAAGCCTGTTACCAGAAAGATTTACCATAAAATATGGCGCAAATACCTATACTGGTGCGAATCCAAACGTTACTCCTGGAGTAAGGTTAGGATCCCTAGGATATTGTCTTTTCTACAAGAAGGTTTAGAAAAGGGTTTATCAGCTAGTTCATTAAAGGGACAGATTTCAGCTCTGTCCATCTTGTTACACAGGCGTCTGTCAGAAAATCCAGACGTCCAGGCCTTTTGTCAGGCTTTAGCTAGGATCAAGCCTGTGTTTAAAGCCGTTGCTCCGCCATGGAGTTTAAACTTAGTTCTTAACGTTTTACAGGGTGTTCCGTTTGAACCCCTTCATTCCATTGATATAAAATTGTTATCTTGGAAAGTTCTATTTTTAATGGCTATTTCCTCGGCTCGAAGAGTCTCTGAGTTATCAGCATTACATTGTGATTCTCCTTATCTGATTTTTCACTCAGACAAGGTAGTTCTGCGTACTAAACCTGGGTTCTTACCTAAGGTAGTCACTAACAGGAATATCAATCAAGAGATTGTCGTTCCATCCTTGTGTCCAAATCCTTCTTCAAAGAAGGAACGTCTTCTACACAATCTGGATGTAGTTCGTGCCCTCAAGTTCTACTTGCAGGCAACTAAAGATTTTCGCCAAACTTCTTCCCTGTTTGTCGTTTATTCTGGACAGAGGAGAGGTCAAAAAGCTTCTGCTACCTCTCTCTCGTTTTGGCTTCGTAACATAATACGTTTAGCCTATGAGACTGCTGGACAGCAGCCTCCTGAAAGAATTACAGCTCACTCCACTAGAGCTGTGGCTTCCACTTGGGCCTTTAAGAATGAGGCCTCTGTTGAACAGATTTGCAAGGCTGCAACTTGGTCTTCGCTTCATACTTTTTCCAAATTTTACAAATTTGACACTTTTGCTTCTTCGGAGGCTATTTTTGGGAGAAAGGTTCTTCAGGCAGTGGTTCCTTCTGTATAATGAGCCTGCCTATCCCTCCCGTCATCCGTGTACTTTTGCTTTGGTATTGGTATCCCAGAAGTAATGATGACCCGTGGACTGATCACACATAACAGAAGAAAACATAATTTATGCTTACCTGATAAATTCCTTTCTTCTGTTGTGTGATCAGTCCACGGCCCGCCCTGTCTTTAAGGCAGGTAAATATCTTTTAAATTATACTCCAGTCACCACTTCACCCTTGGTTACTCCTTTCTCGTTGATTCTTGGTCGAATGACTGGGACTGACGTAGAGGGGAGGAGCTATATCAGCTCTGCTGGGTGAATCCTCTTGCATTTCCTGTTGGGGAGGAGTTATATCCCAGAAGTAATGATGACCCGTGGACTGATCACACAACAGAAGAAAGGAATTTATCAGGTAAGCATAAATTATGTTTTTTATTTCATACTTGCACTTTCGTGATTCTACGTTACAGTAATTTCATCTTCAGCAACCGGATTGTTTATCAACAATTGTGTATTTGTGATTGGAATTTAACATCTTGCAATTTCATCTTATTACTTGAATAACAAATCTTTTGCACGTGTTTTTACTTTAAACAGAAGTCCCAAAAATCATGCTTTGAAAAAAACAAAATGATATTTACAATATCTAGAACCTCACGTTACAATATTGGGTTTGAAACTTTGAGAATATATTTAAACCTCATCACTTAGTGGTTCCACAATTTACAGCTGTTAAAATCTTGTTTTAGAAGATAAGTTGCAGCCACTTACGGAAATGAATGCCCTGCTCTGTTCTTTCTTTTTCAAGATGTACAGAGTCCACGGATTCATCCTAACTTGTGGGATATTGTCCTTCCTGACAGGTAGTAGCAAAGAGAGCACCACAGCAGAGCTGTCTATAGAGCTCCCCCCTTAACTCCACCCCCAGTCATTCTCTTTGCTGGCTCTAAGCAGGAAGGGTGTTAAACTGTTAGTTTTATTTTATCTTCAATCAAGTGTTTGTTATTTTTAAATGGTACCGGTGTTGTACTATTTACTCTCAGGCAGGACATAGATGAAGATTTCTGCCTGGAGGATGATGATCTTAGCATTTGTAACTAAGGTCCACTGCTGTTCCCACAGAAGCTGAGGAGTACAGAAAAACTTCAGTGTGAGGTTTCTTGCTATACAGCAATGATGTATGTTCAGTCATATTTTCTGCAGAGACTGTGTTAACTCAGAAAGGCTGACAGTGTCCCCATTAGGGGAAGGGTAAGCAGTAATCCTTGTGTTATCAGAGGTTTTTACTAGCTTGCATAAAGGGTTAATTTTTTGTGGGCACTCAGTTTATGTGAATTTGGGACAAATGTTTGTGTCTGGGAGTAACTTTTTCTGTTTTATGGGACATTTGCTTGAGGGTTCTTTGGGGTTGTTTATAACCCACATGGCTTTCAGGCAGGGTTTGTTAGTTTTGTGTAGGCCCCAGCAACATCGAGTGAGGTGGGCGGGGCCTACATTTACATGGAGCAAGCAACTTCTTCTGAGGTCCTAATAGTCTTCTGAGGGACTAATTGAAGCTTTAAACCCCATTTTATCGCTTCCTAAGGGCAGGTAGGGCCACAGCAGAGCGGTGGCAAGGTGCTTTAGGGGGTTTTAACTGGTTTTAGACAATTATCATTCCGTTTTTTTCATTTGGGGGTCTATTGCTTTTTTACTTGTAGTGCAATCCTTCTAAAGCTTAGTGGGTACACTGTTAAAATTTCGGAATTTTTGAAGCAATTTTAACCTGTTTTGCAGTTTGTGTATTCCTTTTTTTCTTTTAAAGGTACAGTACCGTTTTTTCAAATTGTGTTTTTTTCATTAAATAAAGTGTTTTCCAAGCTTGCTTGCTTCATTTCTAGCCAGTTAAATATGTCTGACACTGAGGAAACTCATTGTTCAATTTGTTTAGAAGCCATTGTGGAACCCCTCTAAGAATGTGTCCCAATTGTACTGATATGTCTATAAAGTGCAAACAGCATATTTTGACTTATAAGAATTTGGCATTAAATGATTCTCAGACAGAAGGAAATCAGGTTTCGCCATCTAGTTCTCCCCAAGTGTCACAACCAGTTACGCCCGCACAAGCGACGCCAAGTACTTCTAGTGCGTCTAATTCTTTCACCTTGCAAGATATGGCTTCAGTTATGAATACTACCCTCACAGAGGTTTTATCTAAACTGCCAGGGTTGCAAGGGAAGCACAGTAGCTCTGGGTTAAGAACAAATGCTGAGCCTTCTGACGCTTTAGTAGCCGTATCCAATATTCCCTCACAATGTTCTGAGGTAGGGATGAGGGATTTGCTGTCTGAGGGAGAGATTTCTGATTCAGGAAAGATGTTCCCTCAGACAGATTCAGATATGACAGCATTTAAATTTAAGCTAGAGCACCTCCGTTAATTGCTCAGGGAGGTTTTAGCTACTCTGGATGATTGTGACCCTATTGTCGTTCCAGAGAAATTGTGTAAAATGGACAAATATTTAGAGGTTCCTGTTTACACTGATGTTTTTCCGGTCCCTAAGAGGATTTCGGACATTGTTACTAAGGAGTGGGATAGACCAGGTATTCCGTTCACTCCCCCTCCTGTTTTTAAGAAAATGTTCCCCATTTCTGACACCATAAAGGACTCATGGCAGACGGTCCCTAAGGTGGAGGGCGCTATTTCTACTCTGGCTAAGCGTACAACTATACCTATTAAAGCCAGTTGTGCTTTCATTGATCCTATGGATAAAAAGTTAGAGGGTCTCCTAAAGAAAATTTTTGTTCATCAGGGTTTTCTTCTTCAACCTATAGCGTGCATTGTTCCGGTAACCACTGCAGCTGCTTTTTGGTTTGAGGCTCTAGAAGAGGCTCTTCAGATGGAGACCCCACTAGATGATATTTTGGACAGAATTAAGGCCCTTAATTTGGCTAATTCTTTTATTACAGATGCTGCTTTTCATCTTGCTAAGTAAGCGGCAAAGAATTCAGGTTTTGCCATTTTAGCGCTAAGAGCGTTATGGCTTAAGTCCTGGTCAGCTGATGTGTCATCTAAATCTAAGCTATTGACCATCCCTTTCAAAGGTAAGACCCTATTCGGGCCTGCACTGAAAGAGATCATTTCAGACATCACTGGAGGGAAGGGTCATGCCCGCCCTCAAGATAAGTCAAATAAGACAAGGACCAAACAAAATAATTTTCGTTCCTTTTGAAACTTCAAGGGTGGTCCCGCTTCCTTTTCCCCTTCTGCAAAGCAAGAGGGGAACTTTGCTCAATCCAAGCCAACCTGGAGACCTAACCAGGCTTGGAACAAGGGTAAACAGGCCAAAAAGCCTGCTCCTGCCACTAAGACAGCATGAAGGGGTAGCCCCCGATCTGGGACCGGATCAAGTTGGGGGCAGACTTTATCTCTTTGCTCAGGCCTGGGCAAGAGACATTCAGGACTCCTGGGCCGTAGAAATTGTAACCAAGGGGTATCTCCTAGATTTCAAAGATTCTCCTCCAAGGGGGAGGTTCCATCTTTCTCAAATGTCTGTAAACCAGACAAAAAGAGAGGCATTCTTACACTGTGTAGAAGACCTTTTTACCATGGGAGTGATCTGCCCAGTTCCGAAAACAGAACAGGGGCAAGGTTTCTACTCCAATCTGTTTGTGGTTCCCAAAAAAGAGAGAACCTTCAGACCAATTCTAGATCTCAAGATCCTAAACCAATTCCTAAGAGTTCCATCCTTCAAGATGGAGACCATTGGGACTATTTTACCAATGATCCAGGAGAGTCAATATATGACTACCGTGGATCTAAAGGATGCGTATCTACACATTCCTATCCACAAAGATCATCACCAGTTCCTCAGGTTTGTCTTTCTGGACAGGCATTACCAGTTTGTTGCTCTTCCCTTCGGGTTGGCCACGGCGCCAAGAATCTTCACAAAGGTGCTAGGGTCCCTTCTGGTGGTCCTAAGGCCGAGGGGCATAGCAGTGGCGCCTTATCTAGACGACATCTTAATTCAAGCTTTGACTTTCCAACTTGCCAAGTCTCACGCGGACTTAGTGTTGGCCTTTCTAAGATCTCATGGGTGGAAGGTGAACGTGAAATAGAGTTCTCTTATTCCTCTCACAAGAGTTCCATTCCTGGGAACTCTGATAGATTCAGTGGACATGAAAATATTTCTGACGGAGGTCAGGAAATCAAAGATTTTAACCACCTGCCGAGCTCTTCATTCCATTCCTCAGCCGTCAGTGGCTCAGTGTGTGGAGGTAATCGGACTTATGGTAGCGGCAATGGACATAGTTCCATTTGCTCGCTTGCATCTCAGACCACTGCATCTATGCATGCTCAAACAGTGGAATGGGGATTATGCAGATTTCTTTCATGTAATTAGCAAGAGTCCATGAGCTAGTGACGTAAGGGATATACATTTCTACCAGGAGGGGCAAAGTTTCCCAAACCTCAAAATGCCTATAAATATACCCCTCACCACACCCACAAATCAGTTTTACAAACTTTGCCTCCTATGGAGGTGGTGAAGTAAGTTTGTGCTAGATTCTACGTTGATATGCGCTCCGCAGCAGGTTGGAGCCCGGTTTTCCTCTCAGCGAGCAGTGAATGTCAGAGGGATGTGAGGAGAGTATTGCCTGTTTGAATTCAATGATCTCCTTCTACGGGGTCTATTTCATGGGTTCTCTGTTATCGGTCGTAGAGATTCATCTCTTACCTCCCTTTTCAGATCGACGATATACTCTTATATATACCATTACCTCTGCTGATTCTCGTTTCAGTACTGGTTTGGCTTTCTACAACATGTAGATGAGTGTCCTGGGGTAAGTAAGTCTTATTTTCTGTGACACTCTAAGCTATGGTTGGGCACTTTTTTATAAAGTTCTAAATATATGTATTCAAACATTTATTTGCCTTGACTCAGGATGTTCAACTTTTCCTTATTTCAGACAGTCAGTTTCATATTTGGGATAATGCATTTGAATATATCATTTTTATCTTACCTTAAAATTTGACTTTTTCCCTGTGGGCTGTTAGGCTCGCGGGGGCTGAAAATGCTTCATTTTATTGCGTCATTCTTGGTGCGGACTTCTTGGCGCAAATTTTTTTTTCTATTTCCGGCGTCATAAGTGTCGCCGGAAGTTGCGTCATTTTTGAAGTTTTTCGCGCCAAAAATGTCGGCGTTCCGGATGTGGCGTCATTTTTGGCGCTAATAGCATTTAGGCGCCAAATATTGTGGGCGTCAAATTTGTCTCCACTTTATTTAAGTCTCATTATTTGTTGCTTCTGGTTGCTAGAAGCTTGTTCACTGGCATTTTTTCCCATTCCTGAAACTGTCATTTAAGGAATTTGATCAATTTTGCTTTATATGTTGTTTTTTCTATTACATATTGCAAGATGTCCCACGTTGCAACTGAGTCAGAAGATACTACTGGAAAATTGCTGCCTGGTGCTGGAACTACCAAAGCTAAGTGTATCTGCTGTAAACTTTTGGTAGTTGTTCCTCCAGCTGTTGTTTGTATTAAATGTCATGACAAACTTGTTAATGCAGAAAATATTTCCTTTAGTAAAGTACCATTACCTGTTGCAGTTCCATCAACATCTAATGTTCAGAGTGTTCCTGATAACATAAGAGATTTTGTTTCTGAATCCATTAAGAAGGCTATGTCTGTTATTCCTCCTTCTGGTAAACATAAAAAGTCTTTTAAAACTTCTCTTTATACAGATTAATTTTTAAATGAACATCATCATTCTGATTCTAATGATTCTTCTGATACAGAGGATTCTGTCTCAGAGGTTGATGCTGATAAATAGTCATATTTATTTAAAATGGAATTTATCCGTTCTTTACTTAAAGAAGTCCTAATTGCATTAGAAATTGAGGATTCTGGTCCTCTTGATACTAAATCTAAACGTTTAGACAAGGTTTTTAGATCTCCTGTGGTTATTCCAGAAGTTTTTCCTGTTCCTGGTGCTATTTCTGAAGTAATTTCCAGAGAATGGAATAATTTGGGTAATTCATTTACTCCTTCTAAACGTTTTAAGCAATTATATCCTGTACCGTCCGACAGATTAGAGTTTTGGGACAAAATCCCTAAAGTTGATGGGGCTATTTCTACCCTTGCTAAACGTACTACTATTCCTACGGCAGATGGTACTTCCTTTAAGGATCCTTTAGATAGGAAAATTGAATCCTTTCTAAGAAAAGCTTATCTGTGTTCAGGTAATCTTCTTAGACCTGCTATATCATTGGCTGATGTTGCTGCAGCTTCAACTTTTTGGTTGGAAACTTTAGCGCAACAAGTAACAGATCATGATTCTCATAATATTATTCTTCTTCTTCAACATGCTAATAATTTTATCTGTGATGCCATTTTTGATATTATCAGAGTTGATGTCAGGTTTATGTCTCTAGCTATTTTAGCTAGAAGAGCTTTATGGCTTAAAACTTGGAATGCTGATATGTCTTCTAAATCAACTCTACTTTCCCTTTCTTTCCAGGGTAATAAATTATTTGGTTCTCAGTTGGATTCTATTATCTCAACTGTTACTGGTGGGAAAGGAACTTTTTTACCTCAGGATAAAAAATCTAAAGGTAAAAACAGGGCTAATAATCGTTTTCGTTCCTTTCGTTTCAACAAAGAACAAAAGCCTGATCCTTCATCCTCAGGAGCAGTTTCAGTTTGGAAACCATCTCCAGTCTGGAATAAATCCAAGCCTTCTAGAAAAGCAAAGCCAGTTTCTAAGTCCACATGAAGGTGCGGCCCTCATTCCAGCTCAGCTGGTAGGGGGCAGATTACGTTTTTTCAAAGAAATTTGGATCAATTCTGTTCACAATCTTTGGATTCAGAAAATTGTTTCAGAAGGGTACAGAATTGGTTTCAAGATAAGACCTCCTGGAAAGAGATTTTTTCTTTCCCGTGTCCCAGTAAACCCAGTGAAAGCTCAAGCATTTCTGAAATGTGTTTCAGATCTAGAGTTGGCTGGAGTAATTATGCCAGTTCCAGTTTTGGAACAGGGGCTGGGGTTTTATTCGAATCTCTTCATTGTACCCAAGAAGGAGAATTCCTTCAGACCAGTTCTGGATCTAAAAATATTGAATCGTTATGTAAGGATACCAACATTCAAAATGGTAACTGTAAGGACTATATTGCCTTTTGTTCAGCAAGGGCATTATATGTCTACAATAGATTTACAGGATGCATATCTGCATATTCCGATTCATCCAGCTCACTATCAGTTCCTGAGATTCTCTTTCCTGGACAAGCATTACCAGTTTGTGGCTCTGCCGTTTGGCCTAGCTACAGCTCCAAGTATTTTTACAAAGGTTCTCTGTGCCCTTCTGTCTGTAATCAGAGAACAGGGTATTGTGGTATTTCCTTATTTGGACGATATCTTGGTACTTGCTCAGTCTTCAAATTTAGCAGAATCTCATACGAATCGACTTGTGTTGTTGCTTCAAGATCATGGTTGGAGGATCAATTCACTAAAAAGTTCCTTGATTCCTCAGACAAGGGTAACCTTTTTAGGGTTCCAGATAGATTCAGTGTCCATGACTCTATCTTTGACAGACAAGAGACGTCTAAAATTGATTTCAGCTTGTCGAAACCTTCAGTCACAATCATTCCCTTCGGTAGCCTTATGCATGGAAATTCTAGGTCTTATGACTGCTGCATCGGACGCGATCCCCTTTGTTCGTTTTCACATGCGACCTCTTCAGCTCTGTATGCTGAACCAATGGTGCAGGGATTACACAAAGATATCTCAATTAATATCTTTAAAACCGATTGTCCGACATTCTCTGACGTGGTGGACAGATCACCATCGTTTAATTCAGGGGGCTTCTTTTGTTCTTCCGACCTGGACTATAATCTCAACAGATGCAAGTCTTACAGGTTGGGGAGCTGTGTGGGGGTCTCTGACGGCACAAGGGGTTTGGGAATCTCAGGAGGTGAGATTACTGATCAATATTTTGGAACTCCGTGCAATTTTCAGAGCTCTTCAGTCTTGGCCTCTTCTGAAGAGAGAGTCGTTCATTTGTTTTCAGACAGACAATGTCACAACTGTGGCATACATCAATCATCAAGGAGGGACTCACAGTCCTCTGGCTATGAAAGAAGTATCTCGAATTCTGGTTTGGGCGGAATCCAGCTCCTGTCTAATCTCTGCGGTTCATATCCCAGGTATAGACAATTGGGAAGCGGATTATCTCAGTCGCCAAACGTTGCATCTGGGCGAATGGTCTCTTCACCCAGAGGTATTTCTTCAGATTGTTCAAATGTGGGAACTCCCAGAAATAGATCTGATGGCTTCTCATCTAAACAAGAAACTTCCCAGGTATCTGTCCAGATCCCGGGATCCTCAGGCGCAGGCAGTGGATGCATTATCACTTCCTTGGAAGTATCATCCTGCCTATATCTTTCCGCCTCTAGTTCTTCTTCCAAGAGTAATCTCCAAGATTCTGAAAGAATGCTCGTTTGTTCTGCTGGTAGCTCCAGCATGGCCTCACAGGTTTTGGTATGCGGATCTTTTCCGGATGGCCTCTTGCCAGCCGTGGACTCTTCCGTTAAGACCAGACCTTCTGTCACAAGGTCCTTTCTTCCATCAGGATCTCAAATCCTTAAATTTAAAGGTATGGAGATTGAACGCTTGATTCTTGGTCAAAGAGGTTTCTCTGACTCTGTGATTAATACTATGTTACAGGCTCATAAATCTGTATCTAGAGAGATATATTATACAGTCTGGAAGACTTATATTTTTTGGTGACTTTCTCATCATTTTTCCTGGCATTCTTTTAGAATTCCGAGAATTTTACAGTTTCTCCAGGATGGTTTAGATAAAGGTTTGTCCGCAAGTTCCTTGAAATGACAAATCTCTGCTCTTTCTGTTCTTTTTCACAGAAAGATTGCTAATCTTCCTGATATTCATTGTTTTGTACAAGCTTTGGTTCGTATAAAACCTGTCATTAAGTCAATTTCTCCTCCTTGGAGTTTGAATTTGGTTCTGAGGGCTCTTCAAGCTCCTCCTTTTGAACCCATGCATTCATTGGACATTAAATTACTTTCTTGGAAAGTTTTTTGTTCCTTTTGGCCATCTCTTCTGCCAGAAGAGTATCTGAATTATCTGCTCTTTCTTGTGAGTCTCCTTTTCTGATTTTTCATCAGGATAAGGCGGTGTTGCGAACTTCTTTTGAATTTTTACCTAAGGTTGTGAATTCCAACAACATTAGTAGAGAAATTGTGGTTCCTTCATTATGTCCTAATCCTAAGAATTCTAAGGAGAAATCGTTGCATTCTTTGGATGTTGTTAGAGCTTTGAAATATTATGTTGATGCTACTAAGTCTTTCCGTAAGACTTCTAGTCTATTTGTCATCTTTTCCGGTTCTAGGAAAGGTCAGAAAGCTTCTGCCATTTCTTTGGCATCTTGGTTGAAATCCTTAATTCACCATGCTTATGTCGAGTTGGGTAAAACTCCGCCTCAAAGGATTACAGCTCATTCTACTAGGTCAGCTTCTACTTCCTGGGCGTTTAGGAATGAGGCTTCGGTTGATCAGATTTGCAAAGCAGCAACTTGGTCCTCTTTGCATACTTTTACTAAATTCTACCATTTTGATGTGTTTTCTTCTTCTGAAGCAGTTTTTGGTAGAAAAGTACTTCAGGCAGCGGTTTCAGTTTGAATCTTCTGCTTATGTTTTCATTAAACTTTATTTTGGGTGTGGATTATTTTCAGCAGGAATTGGCTGTCTTTATTTTATCCCTCCCTCTCTAGTGACTCTTGCGTGGAAAGATCCACATCTTGGGTAGTCATTATCCCATACGTCACTAGCTCATGGACTCTTGCTAATTACATGAAAGAAAACATAATTTATGTAAGAACTTACCTGATAAATTCATTTCTTTCATATTAGCAAGAGTCCATGAGGCCCACCCTTTTTGGTGGTTATGATTTTTTTGTATAAAGCACAACTATTCCAATTCCTTATTTTATATGCTTTCGCACTTTTTTTTATCACCCCACTTCTTGGCTATTCGTTAAACTGATTTGTGGGTGTGGTGAGGGGTGTATTTATAGGCATTTTGTGGTTTGGGAAACTTTGCCCCTCCTGGTAGGAATGTATATCCCATACGTCACTAGCTCATGGACTCTTGCTAATATGAAAGAAATGAATTTATCAGGTAAGTTCTTACATAAATTATGTTTTATCTTCTCAAATAAATCTGGATCAAGAGACCAGAGACTCTCTTCTTTGGTGGTTGTCACAGGTTCACCTGTCCAGGGGAATGTGTTTCCGCAGGCCAGAGTGGGTTATTGTGATGACGGACACCAGCCTACTGGGCTGAGGTGCAGTGTGGAATTCCCTGAAAGCACAGGGTTTGTGGACTCAGGAGGAGGCCCTCCTACCGATAAATATTCTGGAATTAAGAGTGATATTCAATGCTCTTCAGGCGTGGCCTCAGCAGGCTTTGGCCGGATTCATCAGGTTTCAGTCGGACAACATCATGACTGTAGCTTATATCAATCATCAGGGGGGAACAAGGAGTTCCTTTGTGATGATATAAGTTTCAAGGATAATCCGATGGGCAGAGACTCGCTCTTTCCATCTATCAGCGATCTATATCCCAGGGGTGGAGAACTGGGAGGCAGATTTTCTAAGTCGTCAGACTTTTCATCCGGGGGAGTGGGAGCTCCATCCGGAGGTGTTTGCTCAACTGGTTCAGCTATGGGGCACACCAGAATTGGATCTGATGGCGTCTCGTCAGAACACCAAACTTCCTCATTACGGTTCCAGGTCAAGGGATCCTCAGGCAGTACTGATAGATGCTCTAGCAGTACCCTGGTCGTTCAACCTGGCTTATGTGTTTCCACCATTCCCTCTCCTTCCGCGTCTGATTGCCAGATTAAAACAGGAGAGAGCTTCAGTGATTTTGATAGCGCCTGCGTGGCCACGCAGGACTTGGTATGCAGACCTGGTGGACATGTCATCTCTGTCACCATGGACTCTGCCACTGAGACTGGACCTTTTGATTCAAGGTCCATTCAAGCATCCAAATCTAATTTCTCTGCAACTGACTGCTTGGAGATTGAACGCTTGATTTTTCGGTCATAGATACCTTGATTCAGGCTCGAAAGCCTGTCACCAGGAAGATCTATCATAAGATATGGCGTAAATATCTTTTTTGGTGTGAATCCAAAGGCTACTCATGGAGTAAAGATTCCTAGGATTTTGTCTTTTCTCCAAGAAGGATTAGAGAAAGGATTGTCCGCTAGTTCCTTAAAGGGACAGATATCTGCTTTGACTATTCTGTTGCAAAAGCATCTGGCAGATGTCCCAGACGTTCAGGCTTTTTGTCAGGCTTTAGTTAGAATTAAGCCTGTGTATAAACCTGTTGCTCTGCCATGGAGTCTCTATTTAGTTCTTAAAGTTCTTCAGGGGGTTCCGTTTGAACCCATGCATTCCATAGATATTAAGCTTCTATCTTGGAAAGTTCTGTTTCTGGTTGCTATCTCTTCAGCTCAAAGAGTTTCTGAACTATCTGCATTACAAATGTGACTCACCTTATCTTGTTTTACATAAGGTGGTTTTGCGTACCAAACCTGGGTTCCTCCCTAAGGTTGTTTCTAACAAAAATATCTATCAGGAAATTGTTGTTCCTTCTCTGTGTCCTAATCCTTCTTCTAAGAAGGACCGTCTGTTGCACAACTTGGACGGGGTTCGTGCCTTGAAGTTTTATTTGCAGGCAATTAAAGATTTTCTCCAACCATCTTCTTTGTTTGTTGTCTATGCTGGAAAGCGTAGAGGTCAAAGGCTACGGCTACCTCTCTTTCCTTTTGGCTGAAAAGCATCATCCGTTTGGCTTATGAGACTGCTGGACAGCAGCCTCCTGAAAGAATTACAGCTCACTCCACTAGAGCGGTGGCTTCCACATGGGCTTTTAAAAATGATGCTTCTGTTGAACAGATTTGTAAGGCTGCGACTTGGTCTTCGCTTCATACCTTTTCCAAATTTTCCACATTTGGTACTTTTGCTTATTCGGAGGCTATTTTTGGGAGAGGTTTTGCAAGCAGTGGTGCCTTCCGTTTAGGTTCCTGTCTTGTCCCTCCCTTCATCCGTGTCCTAAAGCTTTGGTATTGGTATCCCACAAGTTAGGATGAATCCGTGGACTCGGTACATCTTGCAAAAGAAAACAGAATTTATTCTTACCTGATAAATATCTTTCTTTTGCGATGTACCGAGTCCACGGCCCGCCCTATCTATTCAAGTCAGATAGTATTTTTTATGTAAACTTCAGTCACCTCTGCACCTTACAGTTTCTCCTTTTCTTCCTTGGCCTTCGGTCGAATGATTGGGGGGTGGAGTTATGGGGGGAGCTATATAGACAGCTCTGCTGTGGTGCTCTTTGCTACTTCCTGTCAGGAAGGACAATATCCCACAAGTTAGGATGAATCCGTGGACTCGGTACATTGCAAAAGAAAGAAATTTATCAGGTAAGCATAAATTATGTTTTTTTTTATTTCAGATTTAAAAAAAAGTGTCTTCAGTGTCAATCTACTATAAGATCGTTTTAGAGACTTCTGGCAGCCAAATTGTGGAATTAAAAATTCTTAAAGTGACAGTGTATTTAAAAAAATTCTACAATTTAGGGAATTTTTTATTTAGTATTATGGACATGGACCAAGACTCTGCCTATGCAATTCTGTGCTGCATGCTTAGATAGAACACTTCAATTTAAAGATAAATTGTTGCCCTCCGAACCCAATGTCTCTCAGGATGATGCTGTTCAGGCAATGCCACAGCTTTCTCCTCAAACGTCCCAAGCCTCTATGGTGTCACATACAGTGCCCTGCAGTTCCTCTCAGCCTCCTGGAGGAGTTTATTTGCCTGCCGATTTTGCTGCACAGGTATCTTCAATGGTATGCTGGGAAAACGCAAGAGGAAAATTAGACATTCAGATAGTTAGGTTTCTGTTCCACCTACTGCTATTCAGGTTGCCCTCCCTTATACGTCTGATGAGGAGAATATGCTGGTAGCCTCTGAGGGTGAAATCTCAGATTCGGGCAGTATTATTCCTTCATCTGATACTGAAGAAGTAAACTTCAGGTTTAAAGGGCAATTATACACTCAAAAAATATAGGCTATTTAAATTAAGCACCAAAAGAAGATAAAGTTTATAATTGACATGTATTAACAATTTTGCTGCTAACTCTCCTAAAAATGATTATAAAGTTTATAATCCTCTCAGTGCATGAGAATACGAATGTAATATCCACTAGCTTCAGAGCAAGACTTTTTCTACACTCCCTATCTAGTGTCCTTTACAGCCAGCCCCCATGCTGGGGCTGTCTGTGTAATAGATAAGGCTGTCACTTACAAATCCCCTCACCTCTCTCAGCCGTTTCTTCCTGACTGTTTACACTGGGCACGGATCTCACTCCCCCCTCTGTCCTCCCGGTAAGCATTCTGTAGACACAAGGGGAATATTCCACTCACAGCTCTGTGAAACATGATCCTGAGATGTTTTACAGAGCTGTGTGTGAAAATATTCAGAGTGCCGTAGTGAGGACAAAGAGGGAGTCAGATATATGCACAGTTGCGCTCCACTCGTAATCTGGGATTTATATTTCTACCCATACCCAGTGATCTTCAATTAGCAAAGCATACACTGATGTACAGTTTATAGAAGTAAAGTCTAGCTAGGCATACAATACCTGAATCACTCTATAAATGTGTTTTTATATGGACAGATGTATTTTATATTTATATCGGATGAGCACCGCCTGAGAGATGTAGACAGAGCGTTTAATTGTACCTGTAACAAACTGCACATGAGCTAAATCACAGGGATTTTACCCCAGCACATTCTCTGTTTCATATTCTGCACCTCGGCAACATCCAGAGCTCCGCCTCCTACTTTACAGCTACACTATGGATATTTATGAGGAGGCAGGAGAGTGGGAGTATCTTGGGGCGGAGCTCTGGATGTTGCCAGGGTGCAGAATAAGAAACAGAGAATGTGCTGGGGTAAAATCCCTGTGATTTAGCTCATTTGTAGTTTGTTACAGGTACAATTAAATGCTCTGTCTAAATCTCTCAGGCGGTGCTCAGCTGACATAAATATAAAATACATCTGTCCATATAAAAACACATTTATAGAGTGATGCAGGTATTGTATGCCTAGCTAGACTTTACTTCTATAAACTGTACATCAGTGTATGCTTTGCTAATTGAAGATCACTGGGTATGGGTAGAAATATAAATCCCAGATTACGAGTGGAGCGCAACTGTGCATATATCTGACTCCCTCTTTGTCCACACTACGGCACTCTGAATATTTTCACACACAGCTCTGTAAAACATCTCAGGATCATGTTTCACAGAGCTGTGAGTGGAATATTCCCCTTGTGTCTACAGAATGCTTACCGGGGGGACAGAGGGGGGAGTGAGATTGTGCCCAGTGTAAACAGTCAGGAAGAAACGGCTGAGAGAGGTGAGGGGATTTGTAAGTGACAGCCTTATCTATTACACAGACAGCCTAAGCATGGGGCTGGCTGTAAAGGACACTAGATAGGGAGTGTAGAAAAAGCCTTGCTCTGAAGCTAGTGGATATAACGTTCGTATTTTCATGCACTGAGATGATTATAAACTTTATAATCATTTTTAGGAGAGTTAGCAGCAAAATTGCTAATACATGTCAATTATAAACTTTATCTTCTTTTGGTGCTTTATTTAAATAGCCTATATATTTTTGAGTGTATAATGGCCCTTTAAGCTTGAACACCTTTGTGTACTGGAAGCTTATATGAAGAAGATGTATGTTCATTAAGGTCTTTAATAGCAACCTGCAGTTTGTATAACCACAGTAGCAAGTGCGGCATCTTATTGGGGGCAGACTTTCCCTGTTTTGTCAAGCGTGGAGACGAGAGGTCCCAGATCCTTGGGCTGTGGACATAGTATCACAGGGTTGCAAAATAGAATTAAAAACTTTCCCTTCCAGGGGCAGATTCCACCTCTCAAGATTATCTGCAGACCAGGTAAAAAGAGAGGCATTCTTGAACTGCGTTCAGGACCTTACCTACCTAGGAGTGGTTGTTCCAATTCCAGTAACGGAACATGGTCTAGGATTCTATTCAAATCTGTTTGCGGTTCCCAAAAAAAGAGGGACTTTTTCGACCCATTTTAGACCTAAAGTGCCTCTACAAGTTTCTCAGGGTATCGTCCATTCAAAATGGAAACCATTCATTCCATTTTTGTTTGGTCCAAGAGGGTCAGTTCATGACGAACATAGACTTGAAGGATGCGCATCTTCCTGTTCCCATCCACAGGGACCAACACAAATTCCTGAGATTCTCCTTTCTAGACAAACACTTTCAGTATGTGGCTCTTCCGTTTGGCCTTGCCACAGCTCCCATAAATTTCTCAAAGGTTCTGGGGGCTTTCTTGGCAGTGATAAGGTCTTGGGGAATTGCAGTAGAGCCATGCCTGGACGACATATTGGTTCAGGCGCCATCTTTTCAACAAGCAAATTCTCATACAGAGATCTTGTTGTCTTTTCTACATTCCCACGGTTGGAAAGTGAATCTGGAAAAGAGTTCCCTTGTTCCAGCTACTACAAGGGTTGTTTTCTTAGGGACCATAATAGATTCCCTATCTATGAAACTTTTCCTGACCGAGGTGAGAAAATCCCAAATTTTTTCCTCTTGCCTCTCTCTTCAGTCTACTGTTTGGCCATCAGTGGCTCAATTTATGGAGGTAATTGGTCTGATGGTCGCTTCCATGGACATCATTCCCTTTGCTCGATTCCATTTGAGAGCTCTGCAATTATGCATGCTCAGACAATGGAACGGAGACCATTCGGATCTGTCTTAGGATAGATCTAGACAAGCAGACAAGAGACTCACTCCCATGGTGGCTTTCTCAGGACTATCTGTCTCAGGGCACATGCTTCCGGAGACCTTCCTGGGTAATTGTGACCACGGACGTCAGCCTGCTAGGCTGGAGAGCAATCTGGGACTCGTTAAAGGCGCAGGGACTATGGTCTCGGGAGGAGTCTGCTCTCCCCATAAACATCTTGGAGTTGAGAGCGATTTACAATGCTCTGATGGCTTGGCCTCAATTGTCCTTAGCCCGGTTTATCAGGTTTCAGTCGGACAACATCACCTCAGTGGCTTACATCAACCACCAGGGAGGAACTCAGAGTTCCTAAGCCATGAAGGAGGGGGTACTGATTATACCGTGGGTGAAAACTCACAATTGATGTCTATCTGCCATCCACATTCCTGGAGTGGACAACTGAAAATCGGATTTCCTGAGCAGACAGACATTTCATCCTGGGGAGTGGACTCTCCACCCGGAGGTGTTCTCTAGGTTAACCCTCAAATAGGGGGTGCCGGAGTTGGAACTGATGGCGTCTCGGCAGAACGCCAAGCTTGCAAGGTACGGTTCAAGGTCAAGAGATCCTCAGGCCACTCTGATAACTGCTCTGGCGGTTCCTTGGGATTTCGGTCTAGCATACCTTTTTCCTCCGTTTGCGCTCCTTCCACGAGTTATTGCTCGTATCAAACATGGTCTCACAGGATCTGGTATGCAGACCTAGTGAAGATGTTTTCTCGGCTGGCTCTGAGGAAGGACCTTCTATCTCAGGGTCCATTCCTCCATCCAAATCTCGTTTCTCTGAAGCTGAATGCTTGGAGATTGAACACTTAGTTCAATCTAAGCGTGGATTTTCTGAGTCGGTCATTGAGACCATAATCCAGGCTTGCAAGCTTGTTACTTGAAAAATTTACCATAAGGTATGCGTAAATAGCTTTATTGGTGTTAATCTAACTGCTACTCTTGGAGTAGGGTCAGGATTCCTAGAATTTTGTCTTTTCTCCAGGAAGGTCTGGAGAAAAGGCTGTCAATCAGTTCTCTTAAAGGTCAGGGGCGCGATCCGATATAGATCGCAGTTTGCGGCGCAAGCGAGGGAACCGGCGTCGCCCGCAGTTTCAGCTCGCAACTCGAGCTATCCCATATAGGTCGCCGTCAGATGCTAACGTGCCGTAAGTCTGACAAACCAGCGATGTCCAGAAATCTGCGTAAGTACAAATTTCTGGCGTCGCCAGTGACTTGCGGCACGTTAGAAACTGCCGGCGCCTATAAAACCTGACTAAAGTCTAAAACACCCGCACTGTCTAACACGCCTCCCTAACATAGCCCAACAAGTCTAACACGCCTCCCTAACATAGCCCAACAAGTCTAACACGCCTCCCTAACATAGCCCGCACTGTCTAACCCTCTATCCGCTATCCCCCCTCACTAGCCTAACAATAAAAAAGCTATTAACCCCTAAACCGCCGCTCCCGTACCCCGCCGCAACCTAATAAAGTTATTAACCCCTAAACCGCCGCTCCCGTACCCCGCCGCCAGCTATATTATATCTATAACCCCCTAAAGTGAGCCCCTAACACCGCCGCCATCTATATTAAAATTATTAACCCCTAATGTAAGCCCCTTACACCGCCGCCATCTCTATTAAAATGATTAACCCCTAATTTAATCTACCTACCCCGCCGCCAGCTATATTATCTATATTAACCCTAAGTATATTATAGTTAATATAGGTATTACATTATATATATTAACTATATTAACCCTAATTATATTAGGGTTAATATAGTTACTATAGTATTTATATTAACTATATTAACTCTATCTAACCCTAACTAAATTTATATTAAATTAATCTAATTAATTTATAAACTAAAATATTCCTATTTAAATCTAAATACTTACCTATAAAATAAACCCTAAGATAGCTACAATATAATTAATAATTACATTGTAGCTATGTTAGGGTTAATATTTATTTTACAGGTAAATTGTTAATTATTTTAACTAGGTATAATAGATATTAAATAGTTATTAACTATTTAATATCTACCTAGTTAAAATAATTACCCAATTACCTGTAAAATAAATCCTAACCTAAGTTACAAATACACCTACACTATCAATAAATTTAATAAACTACTAACATCTATCTAAAAATACAATTAAATTAACTAAACTAAATTACAAAAAAAAACAAACACTAAATTACAAAAAATAAAAAAAAGATTACAAGATTTTTAAGCTAATTACACCTATTCTAAGCCCCCTAATAAAATAATAAACCCCCAAAATAAAAAAAATTCCCTGCCCTATTCTAAATTAAACAAATTTCAAAGCTCTTTACCTTACCAGCCCTTAAAAGGGCCTTTTGTGGGGCATGCCCCAAAGAATTCAGCTCTTTTGCATTCAACAAATACAATCCCCCCCCCCCCCATTACAACCCACCACCCACATACCCCTATTCTAAACCCACCCAAACCCCCCTTAAAAAAGCCTAACACTACCCCCCTGAAGATCTCCCTACCTTGTCTTCACCACACCGGGCCGAACTCCTGATCCGATCCGGGCGATGTCGTCCTCCAAGCGGCAAAGAAGAATTCTTCCTCCGGCGATGTCATCCTCCAAGCGGCAAAGAAGAATTCTTCCTCCGGCGACGTCTTCCTCCAAGCGGCAGCAAAGTCTTCATTCTTCCGGCGGCATCTTCAATCTTCTTTCTTCGCTCCGCCGCCGCGGAGCATCCATCCCGGCCGACTGCTAAACTTGGAATGAGGTACCTTTAAATGACGTCATCCAAGATGGCGTCCGCCGAATTCCGATTGGCTGATAGGATTCTATCAGCCAATCTGAATTAAGTTAAAAAAATCTGATTGGCTGATTGAATCAGCCAATCAGATTCAAGTTCAATCCGATTGGCTGATCCAATCAGCCAATCAGATTGAGCTAGCATTCTATTGGCTGATCGGAACAGCCAATAGAATGCGAGCTCAATCTGATTGGCTGATTGGATCAGCCAATCGGATTGAACTTGAATCTGATTGGCTGATTCAATCAGCCAATCAGATTTTTTTAACTTAATTCCGATTGGCTGATAGAATCCTATCAGCCAATCGGAATTCGGCGGACGCCATCTTGGATGACGTCATTTAAAGGTACCTCATTCCAAGTTTAGCAGTCGGCCGGGATGGATGCTCCGCGGCGGCGGAGCGAAGAAAGAAGATTGAAGATGCCGCCGGAAGAATGAAGACTTTGCTGCCGCTTGGAGGAAGACGTCGCCGGAGGAAGAATTCTTCTTTGCCGCTTGGAGGATGACATCGCCGGAGGAAGAATTCTTCTTTGCCGCTTGGAGGACGACATCGCCCGGATCGGATCAGGAGTTCGGCCCGGTGTGGTGAAGACAAGGTAGGGAGATCTTCAGGGGGGTAGTGTTAGGCTTTTTTAAGGGGGGTTTGGGTGGGTTTAGAATAGGGGTATGTGGGTGGTGGGTTGTAATGGGGGGGGGGGATTGTATTTGTTGAATGCAAAAGAGCTGAATTCTTTGGGGCATGCCCCACAAAAGGCCCTTTTAAGGGCTGGTAAGGTAAAGAGCTTTGAAATTTGTTTAATTTAGAATAGGGCAGGGATTTTTTTTTATTTTGGGGGTTTATTATTTTATTAGGGGGCTTAGAATAGGTGTAATTAGCTTAAAAATCTTGTAATCTTTTTTTATTTTTTGTAATTTAGTGTTTGTTTTTTTTTGTAATTTAGTTTAGTTAATTTAATTGTATTTTTAGATAGATGTTAGTAGTTTATTAAATTTATTGATAGTGTAGGTGTATTTGTAACTTAGGTTAGGATTTATTTTACAGGTAATTGGGTAATTATTTTAACTAGGTAGATATTAAATAGTTAATAACTATTTAATATCTATTATACCTAGTTAAAATAATTAACAATTTACCTGTAAAATAAATATTAACCCTAACATAGCTACAATGTAATTATTAATTATATTGTAGCTATCTTAGGGTTTATTTTATAGGTAAGTATTTAGATTTAAATAGGAATATTTTAGTTTATAAATTAATTAGATTAATTTAATATAAATATAGTTAGGGGTGTTAGTGTTAGATAGAGTTAATATAGTTAATATAAATACTATAGTAACTATATTAACCCTAATATAATTAGGGTTAATATAGTTAATATATATAATGTAATAACTATATTAACTATAATATACTTAGGGTTAATATAGATAATATAGCTGGCGGCGGGGTAGGTAGATTAAATTAGGGGTTAATCATTTTAATAGAGATGGCGGCGGTGTAAGGGGCTTACATTAGGGGTTAATAATATTAATATAGCTGGCGGCGGTATAGGGGGATTAGATTAGGGGTTAATAATTTTTATATAGGTGGCGGCGGTGTAAGGGGTCAGATTAGGGGATAGATAAGGTAGATGGCGGCGGTTTTAGAGGCTCACAGTAGGGGGTTAGTTTATGTAGATGGCGGCGGGGTCCGGGAGCGGCGGTTTAGGGGGTAATAACTTTATTAGGGATTTCGGGGGGGGGGGGATCGCGGTTGACAGGGAGATAGACATTGCGCATGCGTTAGGTGTTAGGTTTATTTTCTAGTTAGTTTAGGGAGTTACGGGGCTCCAATAGTCAGCGTAAGGCTTCTTACGGCTGCTTTTTGTGGCGAGGTGAAAATGGAGTAAGTTTTCTCCATTTTCGCCACGTAAGTCCTTACGCTGCATATTGGATACCAAACTGCGCGGGTTTGGTATACCTGCCTATGGCCCAAAAAACTGCGGGCGACGGCAGAAATATACGCGCGTAACTTCTAGCTTACGCCGTATATAGGATACCAAATCCGCGCAATTATTGGCGTCGCCGGCTTTTGCGGGCGACGATTTTTATCGGATCGACCCCCAGATTTCTGCATTATCTTTTTTGTTACACAAGCGTCCAGCAGATGTGCCAGATGTTCAATCTTTTTGTCAGGCCCTGGTCAGAATCAGGCCTGTGTTTAAACCTGTTGCTCCTCCTTGGAGCCTTAATCTTGTGCTTAAAGTTTTGCAGCAGGCTCCGTTTTGAGCAAATGCATTCCATAGATATTAAGTTGCTATCTTGGAAGGATTTGTTTCTTATTGCTATCTCTTCTGCTCTGAGATTTTCAGATCTCTCTGCATTGCAGTGTGATTCGCCTTACCTTATCTTTCATGTGGATAAGGCGGTTCTTCAAACTAATTTGGGGTTTCTTTCCTAAAGTGGTTTTGGATAGAAATATTAATCAGGAAATTGTTGTTCGTTCTCTCTGTCCCAATCCTTCCTCTGATAATTTGGATGTTGTGTGTGCTCTTATAATTCTACCTACAGGCGACTAAGGATTTTCGCCAGTCTTCTGCCCTGTTAGTTTGTTTCTCAGGAAAGCATAAGGGTCAGAAGGCTACTTCTATTTCCCTTTCCTTCTGGTTGAGAAGCATGATTTGTTTTGTTATGAGACTGCTTGACAGCAGCTTCCTAAGAGAATTACAGCTCATTCCACTAGGGTCTGTCTCCTCTTCTTGGGCTTTCAAAGATGAAGCTTCTGTGGAACAGCTTTGTAAGACTGCAACTTGGTCCTCTCTGCATACTTTTTCCAAATTTGATTATTTTGCCTTGGCTGAGGCCTCTTTTGAGAGAGAGGTTCTTCAAGTGGTGGTGCCTTCTGTTTAGGTCTGCCTGTCTTGTCCTCCCAGTTCATTCTGTGTCCTCTAGCTTGGGTATTGGTTCCCACTTGTAATTGAATGATGTCATGGACTCTCCATATCTTAGGAAAGAAGATAAAATGTATGCTTACCTAATAAATGTCTTTCTTTCCGGATATGATGAGTCCACGTCCCCACCCTTTATCAAGACAGTTATTTTTGACTAAACCTCAGGCACCTCTACACCTTTGTGTTATTCTTTTCCCATTTTCCTTCGGTCGAATGACTGGGGATTATGGGTAGGGGAGTGACACTTTGCTATGGTGCTCTTTGCCTCCTCCTGATGGCCAGGTATTACGTTGTGGACTCTCCATATCCCGAAAGAAGGAAATTTATCAGGTAAGTATAAATTATGTTTTTCTTTCTTATGGTGGTGAGAGTCCATGAGTCATTACTCTTGGGAAACAATACCCAAGCTTTGAAGTCTATGGAAAAATGTGTGGAACAAAAGAAGAAAAAGGAAGGCACCTATTTACCAGAAAGAAGAACCATTGTTCTATCTTTACCTGCTCTTAGCAAGGCAAAGAATATACTGGGAGGGTCAGGGAAGTATGAGAGATATTAAAACTCTTGGTGTAAGGTGTCTTTGCCTCCTCCTGGTGGCCGTGTAAAGAATTCCCAACAGTAATGAATCAAGGACTCTCTCCACTATAAGAAAGACAATCTCTTACTCCATTTAGTGAGATTTTTTTAAATCTAAATTTAAAAAGAACAGAGCAGGACATTAATTTCCACAAGAAGAAAGTGGCTGCAGGTAAGAATAAATTATATTTTCTTAGAGATTAAACAATGAATTAAAAAATATAACATATTGAAAGTTTGAAAAACATCATTGATCAAGCATTCCTAGCGTACCCATCCTGCCTATACACTAAAGGCATTCAGATTGCTTAACACTTATCATAAACACCATTATTACCAATTGTAAAACACACACACAGACTCCATTAAATTCATGAACCCATTTGGGATTACAGCTATCAACATCTATTATCAGCAGTTCTGAGTGCCTTTGTGGGAAAGTGATGATCAAATTGTATGTGAGTTAACAATCAGGCTGTATTTGACTCGGAAAGATTGTGATCACCTTGTTAATAAAAAACAAACAAACAAAGCAATGCCATTCCCATTTTCCAACTTCGGAATATAATATGGAATGATTAGAATCGACCCGATTATCTTAAGTGCATGTTTTGTTAATGAATTTAGTACACAGAATTTTTTTACTCATTCGAACATATAAGCAATCTATAATTATTCTTTAATTCTATTGTCTAGCTAGGTCTGAACATTCTGATTTGTTCTGAGCATTCAGTGTGAAATAGAGAATGCAATACATTTTCTATTATAAACATAGATTAAGGTACAGTCCATTTCAATTTGGTTGCACGGATAAAGTATAAAACTGTCTCCATTTCAGAAAGCTTTTTCCAGTTTGTGGCGATACATGAACCCAATTTCTGTGAGATAATGAAAAAAGTATCAGAGCATTCTTTTCCACTGGGATGCTGAAATTACTTTCTAGCACCTTTATCATCAACCAGTTTTCATAATCCAGCATTGTTAGCCCCTATGAAAAGTCTTAAATTAGTAGAGACTCCTTTTTCTTTGCTATACATAATTCTATAATTGTATTTTTTTAAATGAAATAGAAGAAGAAAAAATAGAGTTAAAGCCAAAGTTTAAAAATCTACTCCTCTTTAATGGGCAACACACAATAATATGACCATAGCTGCATAACCTATCCTATTTTATTAAGAAAGCACAGAGTTTACATTTTAAATCTCCATTTACAACCTGGAATTTCTCTGCTTTTATTTTTATTAATTATTTTGTATTTGTTTGTGAACATTAAGGGATAAGTGAAGCACTTGTGTCCTAAATATTCACACCCCACAGTAAAGAGATTTTAGTCCCAGGACTTCCAAGGGAGTCTGCATCTGGCATGTGCAGGCACAGTTGTATTATTTTCCTATTCAGTTTTATGGAGGTTTGCTATGAAATCTCACAAGATTTCAGTGAAATCTGAGATCACAGCAAAGCAATGCATGACTTCAGCACCTCTGATGCTCATTGGCTATTGTTTTGTTTTTTCAATTTGCAGCTAGACGGTAGCTGAAGTATAACTGTTCACAGAGCACTTACTCTGGTAAACTGAAAAAAAATATGAGGTAAAATATCTTCCCTTTTTACATAGGGATGTTCAGGTGATATTTTCATGTCAGCTTTTTACAGTTATGCTGAATCACTTTCAAGTATTTTGTCCCTTGAAGCTCTGGAATTAATGAGTTGTCTTGGCACTGAACTATTTCTTTTTTTTTTTCTTTCAAACAAGCTTTATTGAAGCCAAAATGTCAATACACAACAACTATCTCAATTAGGTGACAATGAAGTTCGGCGTATTACAAAACAATCGTGTGTTGTCATAAGGATTTTATATTAAAATGTCCATTTGGAAGATAAGTGATTGTTTGTAGAATGTTCATGCCTGTCTCAATAAAGTCAACTTCAAGTGAATCAATTCATGCGTTTTTCTCTAACAATAACAACAAAACAATAACATTAATAGTGATGCTGTTCAGGGTGTCTAGCCCCCCCCGGGGAGGAATAAATTACCATAGGTAGCCTTGGGAAATATCAGGGGAGTTACTTATCAGGATGCATCTGTTTCCAGTAGAACTTTGTGTCTAAGAAAAAAGCAGTTTGGTTGCGCCTCTTATAGCCATATATTTCCAACATAAGTAATTAGTTCTTCTTAACCATGTTTCTTTATTTAGGTGGTGTTGTGGTTTTCCAGTTTTCTGCTATGAGTGATTTAGCACTATTGATACCTATCTGAAGTAGGTGTGATCTAATTTTACATTGCGAGGGTGGTATATAATTTATAGAGCTATTCTAGGGATTAATGTGAATGAATCAGAGAATAATGTTTTAAATTGTGTTTCAACTATTTCCCACAGTGGACTTACTATCGGACAGTTCCACCACATATGGAAAAAAGTACAGTGAGCTCCGCAGCCTCTCCAACAAACAACATTTTGGATATTCTAGTTGGAGTCAGATACCAACGATATAGAATTTTATGATTTAACTCTAGCAGTTGTGGAGATACTGATGAATTTTTGGAAAGTTAAAAGATTCTTTTCAATTCATTATCAGGAATAACAACTTTAAGATCTAAGTGCCATTTTTGTGTATATGAAGGCATACCATGGCAGAACCCTTCTTTTATGATCCTACTAGCCAAAGAGAGAGTTTTTTAAATTGGTGTTTCTCTTATGCAATAGTGATTCAAAGTTGGTCAGTGTTCATGTTAAATCCTGTTTGTGTGGAGAAGTACTCAACAGATGTTGGAGTTGTGTAGGGCTGCAACTAACAATTATTTTCATAATCGATTAATCGGCCGATTATGTTTTTGACTAATTGGATAAAAAAAAATCAATAATTGTTTCCTATATTTTAAATAAAATCCACATACTGAGTGTTACAAATATAAACTTTAGACTAAAACTACCTTACAACAACTGTTTGTCCAATTTTTAAGCAGCAGAGAACAGTTTTATAATTAAACTAAACCAAAAACTGTTTTAAAAGACGTAGAACTAGTAAGAGTTAGACTAGCACTGTTAATAACATTCTGTTATTCGCTCTTTGAGAAACTTTGCATTGAAATGCAAAAATCTCAACATGTCCACATGCTTCTGGCTAAGGCTGGTTCTCTGTTTGCAGCTATATTTCCTGCAGCAGAGAAAAGGCACTCAGATGGTGTTGAGGTGCTTGAGATTTACAAGTAGGATTTTGCCAATTTCACGAAAGTGGGATATTTATCTTTGTTAGCTTTACACCAATGCAAAGGGTTTTTCACCTTGGCAAGGGGCCTCTCAATAAAGTAACCCTTGACTTCATTCTAACATAAAAAATATCTTGAATATCTATATGCAATGGTAAATAACCAGCTATCTATATGCAATGGTAAATAACCAGCTATAATGATAGGGGAAAATATCTAGTCCGCTCTAAAAATAACAGATATATACTTATAAAGGTTGAATCTGGTACATATCACAATTGATTACAAATATAAAAAAACAATAAAAAACAAATTCAAAGCGCTAAGGACTATATATCAATAACAGGACATAGCCTTACACATTTATTTATACAGTACATATAATCAGCAATAGCAAGCAATACGCTAATAATTGTGCAAACAGATAATAGTGCACATCAATTTAAATAACTCCAATCAATCTAGGGGCTAGGTGTAAATAACAAGCTTGGCACTATATCATGAAAAGCATAGTTCCAAATCACCTGATTTATTATAAAGAATCCAAATGATGACTATTATATCTGGGTTGCACATAAGCCAGGGGTAGTTGTAAACATATACTGTCCTGAAAAAGTGAAAAGTATACGTCTGTTGATGTCCTTTAGGCTAAGGACATAACCATAAAACACAATACCATGTGCAGGAGTTCTTTGGAGTGAAGCAGCTGGTGTTGTGCACAGACCAACTAATTGCCAACCAACTAATCGATTATGAGATTCGTTGACAACTATTTTCATAATCGATTATTATCAATTTTGACGATTAGTTGTTGCAGCTCTAGAGTTGTGCATATTTCAACCATGAGGTTAAGGATTTACCTGTTGTTTTTTCTAACCTTTCTGGGGTCTTTAATTTACCATTATCTAAGAGCGTGACTAAGGAAATAGTATAACCCCGTTCTATAATGTTTTAAAATCTTCCTTTCAAACCGCTTGTCAATTCTGCATTACGGGGAATACATAATAAAGGGGAGTTCACTGTAGAGATCCCTTTTTATGTTTGTAATAATATGGTCCCATTCTGAAAATATATGTTTGTGGGTGTCAAGAATTTTACAAGTTATTGCCCTTCTATTCTTTGTTACCCAAAACAATGCTCCTACTGAGGGGGTTTGCATTATATGGGAGTCCATTAATACCCATGCTTTTGAATCAGGCACTGAACTTTTATATTCATACCTCTTTCAAATGAAGAGTCATCACATGCGGGATATCTTTCCTGTCCACCAAGAAAAGCCAAAAACACCCCTACATCACAGAGCTGTAACCCACCCCATCTTCCAGCACTTCACTTTTCACTCTCAGTTGTATTTTTGCCTCCATGAGGAGATGCTCTGGAAACTTAAAGATCTTCAATATTCACATTGTTGTTAGGGACTCTGTAACCGTTTTTTGGGACATAATAATAAAAAAATCAATGCTTCATGGACTGAGTTTTCAACAGGAGATCCCCTGGGATGTGAGAAATCTCACTGTGGGAGATGTCACAGTCCTTTCTGGATTGTTGTCAGACTTACCAGCACATTGTTCAGGGGGCCTTTTTCAATGGTCAAACTTGACCATAATCTTGACAGACGCTAACCTTCTGGGCTTTGGGGCAATTTGGGGGTCTTTAAGGGCCCAGGTAGTTTTGTTTCCTTGAGAGGCAAGGCTACTTATCAACATTTTGGAACTTCAAGTGATTTTCAGAGTTCACCTGACCCTTATGGTTTTATATTATTGGCTAAATCATAAAGTTGTAGTGTTAGCTAAACATTACAATACAAGCGCAATACAACTTTCATAATCACTGAGCTGAGAGTTCGAATCTCATAGTGATTTATAGATTAGAGAGTCCGTGTGGTTTGTAAAAAGTTGTACTTCTAGTACTTTATAACCGTGTGCATGCTGGTGGTATGCAGCTAACAATACATTTAATTACCTTTAACTGGAACACATAAATGTCCACAAATGCGCAGTATTATTTATAAGTATATTAAATGAAATAGTTTTAAAAATATTAATTTTAATTTTGTAAAAACTGAGTAACGTGTATTGACATTGGAAACTCAATTTCAAGTTTATTGTATTTATCATTGCAGTTCAATATAACAGTTGTCTTATTATGAATTAAAAATATACTTAATGTGGTTTTTGTTATTATTTGTGCATATGCTAATGATTTCTTATGTTCCAAATATAATATATCTATCTTCTTGGTGCTAGTTTACTTGACCTGATAATTTGGAGATAGTTTACACATTTTGATTGTCTTAAAGGGATATACATGCTATTCTTATTAATATTGCATCTCAGAAAAGCTCATATTTATCACATCGACTAACACATAAAATTATAAAGGGGGTACTTTTTTATTATTGAAGTATGGGTAACTATTGGTATTTTATGGCTACCAAATTAGCATGTGTCTATTGGATGGCAAAACAAAATGTGATAATAAAGTGAATAGATGAAATGGGGAAAGAAAAAGAGTGAAAAACTGATGATACTGGAAAAATAAATTAAATATACTAAATTCTAAGTAAATGAAGAAAACTTGTGGTAAACCAATATTTTTAAAGAAAGCATGTAATAGATGTGAAAAACATTGTAGTGAGTAATCTTGATAGAATATATCATTATACTTTATTCATTATGGTGAAGATATTAATATTAAATATTGGATAATAAAGGTAGTGATTGTATAGACATAATAGTTGTTATATTCATTAAGCCCCTTTGGTTTCAAAGCATCCAATAAGTATGTCCACTTACATTCTGTACGTTATAGTTCTTTTTCCATGTTCCCTCCTCTTACGCCTAAAGAAATTTTGTGAATTTCTGCATATTTGAGTTCTTCAAGTGTGCTTGAATGGGAGGTTTGAAAGTGTTTTACTACTGTACTGATTGTTTTGCATTTTGCTTCATCTTTATTAGAATTTTTTTTTAAATAGTTTTTATTTGAGGTTTAATACAAGGCATACATGTAATATGAAACAATAGAGCAGAATAATAATGAAATACATACATCAGATTGCATATTACTTTGTTTACCATATGCATGCAAATAGTATGCCTGACATTCAAAATTCCTCCAGGATGACACACAAGGCCACTTTTGGACCTCATCAGTATATAACCTAGTTATAGAATGTCCCAATTGACAAGCCTCATGGTTTGTTTGTTTTTTTTATAAACTTAAATAACACTATATAAGACCCCTAGAACAATAAAATAAATCTTATTACAAGCCTTAGCCCAAGTGGAAAAAAATTGCTTCTCATGGGCCTCCTAAATTAGGGTTATATCGTAAAGGGGCTTTGTGGGGACATAGCAATTATAGAGTAAATATAGGGAATACTACACATTCAATGAAGAGTAGCAATAATTATATTTGCCAGGTCATGTCTTATTATACTGTAGCGTCTTCCGTCTAGGTCCCGTTTTCCTTTTTTTATTGAGAGAGTAATGTGAATATCTAGTTCACTCTTATTAAAGGCAGTCCAAAACCCAAACTAGTAATAAGATATATAGATCAACTGAATAAGTCTTGCAACTCAGGAGGATCCTTTAAATGATTTACATCCTTAATTACCGCTGGAAGCATAAAACTAAAGCTATCTATATAAGGCTTCTCTATAAGAAGACATAGACCTTACGACTATTAATATCCTAGTACCCGCTATATGTCATCTTAGTTCTCATATATATCCTTTAATTTAATAAAGTATGAAGTAAAGGTTGAAGAATATGAAACCGCTTCTAAAGTCACAAAACTGAAGTAGACATCGAGTCCCTAAGGCTTTGGTACAAGTGCTTTAGACCAGTGAAAATATGCTAATTATTAGAGCAAACATAAAGTCTAAGGGGGAGCTAAAAGTTATACATCCCACACACTGCTGGTAGGAAACACTGTGCTGGATAGATTTGAAGGTATCAGTTAAAATTTTATCTCATTCTAGATGGGAATATCAATGAGAAAATTTATTAATAATGCACAGATTATAATGGGCATAAGAAACTACACTGCCTCAGCCGCTAACAATAGAGTCACTGCCCTAAGTACAACAAAAAAATTAAAATCGATCCGAATCCTTGTGTATAGTAAGGTTAAATGAAATCAGCATGAATATTGGGGGATATCTGAACAAACTAAAAAGCAGGTCTTACTTCTTACTGTAGACTAATGGAAAATACTGTGAGTTGTGTGGGTAGCTAAAATATTGCAGTTATGCAAACACAAAAGGCTTTGGGCATAATGTTTTGCAATAACAGTTATCTTCCTTGCATTTGTTGAGCCCCAAAATTACCATACCTAGCTTAGTACCTCCAGGTTACATTTTTAAACCATCCTTTGTTAACGCTTAACAGGTTTCTGCACTGAATATGGTACTCTGTTGTGGTACATGACGTGAGCAAAAATTTCTTATTGTGCTATACACAGTTTTTAGCTATTACACTGTCTAAGCTTAATCCAGTATTGCGTACATGAGTAAACTGCTGTTTTTAACAGACATATTAACCAGAGGTATATAAACAAATATATTCTCAGCATAGAACAGAAATAGTATGCAATATGAGCTATATAAAAATATTAAGAATAAAAGAACTTCAAATCTGAAGACTGTTAAACTAATAAATATACTTGATATTGGTGTATATAATTACTTCTTGTGTCTCTAGCATAAAATTTGAAGTCTTAAGTATTTAACACACTTATAACCTGTGTAAATCATGTTGAAGTCCTCGTAGGCGCTGTTTCCCAATTTCTCTAGTTTCTGGCTCAGAAGCCTTCATATATGAGAAAACAAGGCTTATACAAAGGAGAATAAAGCATGTGGAATGACATAAACATACTATACGGTAGTTGACACCTCAAATGTCTCATAGACACCATTACCCCATCCCAGTATTGTCTAAACAGAAATGATGACTGTCAATGTGCAAGAACTGTATATCATCAATCCAGAAGGTGTTAAGCCGGGGTGATCCTGCAGTAGTGGCTTTGGCAGGGAGTTGCGCCATGGTTTTCGACCTCCGTTCCACATGGCTCTGAGGGATATTCTCACAGTGAATAGAGAGCACCCTGTGCTGCAGCTGAGAGCCTACAGCTAGCCTTAACATGGTCTCTGGAATGAGAAATGATGCTTCTCCAGATAGTGAATTGGCTCCAAGTTTGGAGGCTAGCTGCGGTTTCAATGGGCTGCAATGCAATGCATCTGCTGCACTCAGTGTTTCTCGAACGTTCCTGTCTTCAGTGTTTCTCGAATGCTCCTGTCTTCAGTGTTATAGCCGTCAACATAAGAGTGTGTGATAAGCTTGACCTGGATATTGTTGCCCATTGGAGTCGGGTAGTAGTGTGCCACCTGTAATGTAGCCATCCCGAGAGGTTGTCCTTGTAAATCCACATTGGGCTTCAGGTTTAACAAAGATTGCGGCAAATAGGCAGTATGGATCAGTGTGCAGAGTTGTTCCTCAAAACTCTGCAATATAATCTCAATTGGAAGAGGTAGACTCTCCATTGTTGTAAGAGTGCAGAGACAGTTGGTATGTTAGTTGAGCTTGATCTGCTGTTATTCTGTGTAGGTAAAATATATCTGATAGTGGGGGGCGGAGCAAGCCCAGAACGGAGCAGTCGCAAGTAACTAATGCTCTGCATAACTACAGGGTACAAGACAATAACACAAGCCATAATATGACTTAGATTTGACCACAGAAATCGGACAAGATGTAGAGAACAGAAGGGGGACAGAAAATGAGATAAATTCTGCTGACAACTTGTGGAAAACTGCTCTTTAGATCACTGCAAGCTGGCTGAAAGAGAGACGGGCGCCATCTTAGAAGCGGCGTTTGAAGGCCCAGAGGGAATTTGACAAGAAGCGCAAGAGAGAGATCAGAGAGGATAATAGACCCTGCGACTCCCTGTGCACTAGCACATCTCCCGATTGCCTGAATAGAGCTGCCGTTTTTGAACTGTCCTGCTACCTGCCTACTCAGCCCGCTATGGAGGAATCTCACGCATCTCTGCGGTCACTACTAGAAGAGCTAGGACGCAAGATGGATGCTGGTTTTGAGGAGCTAACGGCTATATGTCAGAATACCATGCATCATGACCTCAATCCAGTTACCGGCGAGTTACCGGGAGAACCACCGAGTCTGATAAGTCCTCATACAACCTCCCTGGAACGACCTGTAGGCATACAATACCTAACAAATAGAGCCCCTGCCTGTCCGGAAATCGCCATAGTTTACGAACCGCTGCAGCTTGGGAGTAGCGGTAAGCCCAGGGAACTGAGGAGCCTGGATATAATTTCGAGTATTGAGGGAGGCGACTGGGAGGGCATGTGGCTATGGAGAGAGTGGAGTGCAATGAAGGCGATCGCAGCTTTTTTAATAGTCCATACTGTCAGCTCTGAACACTTACCTGAAGGTATTACATTCCTGTCTCCTGAGCTGACTGATACTTTGGCTAGCTTGCATTTTGCCATGCTCTGCTTACTAGACAGTCTCATATATGAGGCTCTGAGATGCGTACATGCAGATGTGGGGGCCCCTGAACTGGCACTGATAAGTATTAGACCACATAGACCCACATAGACTGGGTATCGGCTAAAATGGGACTCCATTTACCGTTCTAACATTCACGGTAGTGTGTAGATCTCTCTTGGAACATGTTTATTGCACAGCAACCCTCTTACATCGTGCTTAATATAGGTATTGATGGGGATTTTTGCATAGAGCTGATTTGGGACTATCTACATTCTGGTCCAAATAGAGACAATTCTTGTGTGCCATTGGAAGAAATTTCACAGGACATTTGTTGTTTAAAATAATCTTTATTGCTTGTATTTGGCTTGATTATCTGCAGTGTTATTAGCTGAACTCCAGTATATTTCATGTTAGAGTTTTATTCACCTCCAGTCCACACAGCAAACTTTGGAAAACCTGGTTTTATGGCAGTGATGTGGGCTAGGAGATCAGATACTCTGACAAGATGATGCCTTTCAAGCCTGAGAATTACTGTTTAGCAATTAACTTATGTTTTATTCTAATGAAAAGCTTATCTTAAAGTTTACAGGGTATGTTGGACTCTACATTATGTATGTTATGGCTAAAGTTGACTCTATAGTTTGCAGTCCCCACTTTTATACATAGAAGTGCCTCTCTTGTATAGCCCCAGGTAATAAGATTGCAGTCTTTTCTGTTCTGCAATCCCAAAATAGACAGCACACTATGCTGTAATAGAGGATGTTACATCTCACACTCTACGGTTATGTTACCTACTAGACTCTAGGTATGGTATGGCTTATCCCTCAAATCTATGCCTATCCTTCTAAGGCACTTATATCCATTCCAAAGTATGTTTAAGCCTCCTTACTTATGGCCAACATCTTGCCAACACTAACCTGTCTATGCTATAGTTACATTATTATGCTCATCTGCTAACACCTTCACAGGAAGGCTCATAAGGATAACACTGGTGTTATTTAGTACATGCCTGCCTCATTTGTTTGTAATTTATTAATTAAGTTATGTACTCCATGGATCTCTATGTATAGTTCCCCATGCTTGAACTTATACTATGCATTTTGGGACTACTGCTTAATGATACCTCATTCAGGGGCAGGAGATTAAGCGACGGTTCTGTAGAGAGATTCAGGGATTGCCTTACAAGCCATATCTAGTCAACATGTATGCCTGTAACATGGGTGATATCCCACTAGAGTGATGCAGATAGCAGCGGTTTGTATGTTAGAGCAGGTCCGGTTGTTACATCCCCTCTATCTTATATTTAAAATGTACACCTTCTTTTATATAAAATAGGAACACATTCTAACTGAATGTTCCTTAAAATGAATTCAGGTCTTATTTCATCATGACACATTAGAACTAAACAAACTAGATGTAGTAATAAAGGAATACCATGATCATCTCAAACAGTTTGAAGATAAATTTGACTTCACTACCAAATATAAAATGTACCAACAAGAATTGGATACATTAGAACAGGACCTTGTTCAAATTCAAAGAAACAAAAATTTCAGAGGGACATTGATGATTTCCTACATAAGAGACTTTATTAATGGAGATATCATGTATCTAACAAATGGAGAAACAACAGATACTTACAGTGGGTATTGGAAATAATCACCCCCCTTAAAAGTAATCACATTTTGTTGCTTTGAAATAAAGACAGACAGTTTTTGTTTATCCAGTTGTATTTACTCAGTGCAACTTATAACATTCAAGTGAAAGATATAACACCAACATGTCAGACAAAAATAAATACAATTGAAAAACAGAAACACAACTCAAACTGTTCAGACAAGTATAGCTTCTTTCTTTCATGTAATTAGCAAGAGTCCATGAGCTAGTGACGTATGGGATATACATTCCTACCAGGAGGGGCAAAGTTTCCCAAACCTCAAAATGCCTATAAATACACCCCTCACCACACCCACAAATCAGTTTTACAAACTTTGCCTCCTGTGGAGGTGGTGAAGTAAGTTTGTGCTAGATTCTACGTTGATATGCGCTCCGCAGCAGGTTGGAGCCCGATTTTCCTCTCAGCGTGCAGTGAATGTCAGAGGGATGTGAAGAGAGTATTGCCTATTTGAATTCAATGATCTCCTTCTACGGGGTCTATTTCATAGGTTCTCTGTTATCGGTCGTAGAGATTCATCTCTTACCTCCCTTTTCAGATCGACGATATACTCTTATATATACCATTACCTCTACTGATTCTCGTTTCAGTACTGGTTTGGCTTTCTACTACATGTAGATGAGTGTCCTGGGGTAAGTAAGTCTTATTTTCTGTGACACTCTAAGCTATGGTTGGGCACTTTTATAAAAAGTTCTAAATATATGTGTTTAAACATTTATTTGCCTTGATTCAGGATGTTCAACGTTCCTTATTTTCAGACAGTCAGTTTCATATTTGGGATAATGCATATGAATAATTCAATTTTTTCTTACCTTAAAAATTGACTTTTTTTCCTGTGGGCTGTTAGGCTCGCGGGGGCTGATAATGCTTCATTTTATTGCGTCATTTTTGGCACGGACTTTCTTGGCGCAAAAATTTTCTTGTCATTTCCGGCGTCGTACGTGTCGCCGGAAGTTGCGTCATTTTTTTGACGTTTTTGCGCCGAAAAATTTCGGCGTTACCGGATGTGGCGCCATTTTTGGCGCCAAAAGCATTTAGGCGCCAAATAATGTGGGCGGCTTTTTTGGCGCTAAAAGATTTGAGCGTCATTGTTGTCTCCACAATATTTAAGTCATTATTTATTGCTTCTGGTTGCTAGAAGCTTGTTCATTGGCATTTTTTTCCCATTCCTGAAACTGTCATTTAAGGAATTTGATCAATTTTGCTTTATATGTTGTTTTTTCGATTACATATTGCAAGATGTCTCAAATGGACTCTGAATCAGAAGCCACTTTTGGAAAACGCTTAACTGAGTTTCAGTTCTACCAAAGCTAAGTTCATTTATTTTAAATGTTATAAATGTTTATCTTTAGCTATGGTTTGTAATAAGATATTATGTTATACTTTTACATGCGGAATCCATTAGTATTTATGCTTTATATATTTTCTTTTCTTACAAGAAATATTTAGAAGACTTATAAGAAATATTTTTCTAATTCTATGTTAAAGGCTTTGTCTGACTTCGTGCCTTCTAATAAAAATTTTTAGGTCTTTTTTCACTTCTTTTTTAATTATTGAAGTTTCAAATGACCAACAACATACTGATTTATCCTTCTCTGATGATGTTTTTTTCAGAAATTTTCTTCATCAGATATTGACACTAACAAATCTACTTTTTTATTATTTTTCAATATTAAAGTACATTTGTTCTTTGTTGAAAAGGTGTTGATTATTTTGGATATTAAGGTAACTAGTTCTTTAAGACTAGCTGACATTATTTCTGCCTATTTATTTCTTTAGAGGTTTTCTTTCCAATTCTCTATACTAGGGAATGGAATAGGCTGAGAATTTTCTTTTATTCCTTCTTCAAAGGTTTTAAACTATATTCTTTGCCAGCAGTTAACCTCAATTTGGAGGGTTCTCCAATTTATTGGGGCTATCTCTAATTCTACTAATTATGCTATTGTTTCTATAGCAAAATAGTATTTATTTTCCTTTAAATAGTTGTATCTTATTTATGGAAAATTATTTAGTTTCAGGTACTTTTCTTGGTCCTGTGATTTATTTGGATATTGCAATTGCTTCATTTTCTCTGTTTACTTTAAGATCAAGTATCAGATTATGATTTATTTTAGCATTGTTAACGGGACATCATTTACTAGACTAGGTGCTGTTGCATTTGTCTTGTAGTTTTGCATTAATTGATTATGCAAGTCCACTGTATTGGCTGGTCCTTTAAACTGGACTATCATTCTAATAATTTCATTTGTGTCTTCATTTTATTGAATATTTTCGCAAATGAGGGTTAATCTATGTCTTTAGCTTTTTTAGCTAGAAGAATTTTGTGATTTAAAAAAAAAAAAAAAAATCCATATTTCCTTTGTTCTAAGATAATCAATTATTTGTTTTTTAATTGCATTCAATTCTTAACTGTTACTCTGGGCTTCAAGGTTGAGTTCTAAGACTAAAACTTTAAGCTTATACTAGTTTGGTTGTTCTTATTAAGGAACGAATTCCTGAGTTCTTTCCCAAGTAACATGTCTATAATTGGAGTTCGAAATCAGCTCCCTAATTTTGCGATGTACGTGCCGTATTCCAGCTTGGCTGGTAAGGGGCAGGTTAAGGCTTCTTTGAAATTTATTTTGTCCAAATTTCTTTGATTTTATTCCAGCAAGGCTAACACTTTCTTTAACTGTGTTTCTGTCCTATATATTTTGGGTACTGTTGAAGCATGGCTGGGAACCCATGGGGTCCAAGCGCTGCTCAGACCTGGAATCTTCTGGGGTATTTCTTCCAGTTTCTTTTGAGGAACCGGGTTTTGGAGTTTTGTTCAAACTATTTTGCCTTTTTATGGTCTTTTGATAGCATTATTTGTTTTCATTAGATACAATAAATGCTTATTTTCATTTTTCTGTTTTCATTCAGATTATTTTCTGAGGATGCGGAATCTCATATGATTCACTTACTCTTCAGGACATAGTTAGAGGATCTTCTTTTCTAAAGCTCTTGATTCCTCACACAAGGGTCACCTTTTTTAGGTTTCCAGATAGTTTGTGTCACTGTCCTTGTCTCTATCAGACAAGGAATAATGTTATTGGGTTCCGTCTATCGGTACCTTTAGTCTCTATTATTTCCTTCAGTTGCTATAATATGCATAGAAGTTTTAGGTCTTATGGCCACAGCATTGGATTCAATTCCCTTTGCTCATTTTCTCTAGGAAGAACCTTTCCAGTCTTTTATAAGTATTGTTTCTTCAAGAACATGGTTGGAGGATCAATTTACCAAAAAGTTTGTTTGATTCCTCAGACAAGGGTAACCTTTTTAGGTTTCCAGATAGATTCAGTGTTCTTGATTCTGTCTCTGACGGACAAGAGGCGTCTGAAATTGGTTTCAGCTTATCGATTCCTTCAGTCTCAATCATTCCCTTCGGTAGCCTTATGCATGGAAATTCTAGGTCTTATGACTGCTGCATTGGACGCGATTCCCTTTGCTCGTTTTCACATGCGACCTCTTCAGCTCTGTATGCTGAACCAGTGGTGCAGGGATTATACAAAGATATCTCAATTAATATCTTTAAAACCGATTGTTCGACACTCTCTGACGTGGTGGACAGATCACCATCGTTTAGTACAGGGGGCTTCTTTTTGTTCCTCCAACCTAGACTGTGATCTCAACAGATGCAAATCTGACAGGTTGGGGAGCTGTATGGGGGTTTCTGACAGCACAAGGGGTTTGGGAATCTCAGGAGGTGAGATTACCAATCAACATTTTTGGAACTCCATGCAATTTTCAGAGCTCTTCAGTCGTGGCCTCTTCTAAAGAGAGAGTCGTTCATTTGTTTCTAGACGGACGATGTCACAACCGTGGCATATGTCAATCATCAAGGAGGAACTCACAGTCCTCTGGCTATGAAAGAAGTCTCTTGAATACTTGTTTGGGCGGAATCCAGCTCCTGTCTAATTTCTGCGGTTCATATCCCAGGTATAGACAATTGGGAAGCAGATTATCTCAGTCGCCAAACAAAACATCCGGGCGAATGGTTTCTTCACCCAGAGGTATTTCTTCAGATTGTTCAAATATGGGGACTTCCAGAAATAGATCTGATGGCTTCTCATCTAAACAAGAAGCTTCCCAGGTATCTGTCCAGATCCAGGGATCCTCAGGCGGAAGCAGTGGATGCATTGTCGCTTCCTTGGAAGTATCATCTTGCTTATATCTTTCCGCCTATAGTTCTTTTTCCAAGATTCTAAAGGAACGTTCGTTTATTCTGCTCGTGGCTCCAGCATGGCCTCACAGGTTTTGGTATGCGGATCTTGTCCGGATGGCCACTTGCCAACCGTGGACTCTTCCGTTAAGACCAGACCTTCTATCGCAAGGTCCTTTTTTTCCATCAGGTTCTCAAATCCTTAAATTTGAAGGTATGGAGATTGAACGCTTGATTCTCAATCATAGAGGTTTCTCTGACTCTGTGATTAATACTATGTTACAGGCTCGTAAAACTGTATCTAGGAAGATATATTATCGAGTCTGGAAGATTTTCATTTCTTGGTGTTTTTCTCATCTTTTTTCTTGGCATTCTTTTAGAATTCCTAGAATTTTACAGTTTCTTCAGGATGGTTTGAATAAGGTTTGTCTGCAAGTTCCTTGAAAGGTCAAATCTCTGCACTTTCTGTTCTTTTTCACAGAAAGATTGCTAGTCTTCCTGATATTCATTGTTTTGTACAAGCTTTGGCTCAACCTGTTATTAAGTCAATCTCTCCTCCTTGGAGTTTGAATTTGGTTCTGGGGGCTCTTCAAGCTCCTCCGTTTGAACCTATGCATTCGCTGGACATTAAATTACTTTCTTGGAAAGTTTTTGTTTCTTTTGGCCATCTCTTCTGCTAGAAGAGTTTCTGAATTATCTGCTCTTTCTTGTGAGTCTCCTTTTCTGATTTTTCATCAGGATAAGGCGGTGTTGCGAACTTCTTTTAAATTTTTACCTAAGGTTGTGAATTCTAACAACATTAGTAGAGAAATTGTGGTTCCTTCATTGTGTCCTAATCCTAAGAATTCTAAGGAAAACTTGTTGCATTCTTTGGATGTAGTTAGAGCTTTGAAATATTATGTTGAAGCTACTAAGGATTTCCGAAAGACTTTTAGTCTATTTGTTATCTTTTCCGGTTCTAGGAAAGGTCAGAAGGCTTCTGCCATTTCTTTGGCATCTTGGTTAAAATTTTGTTTCATCATGCCTATGTCGAGTCGGGTAAAACTCTGCCTCAAAGGATTACAGCTCATTCTACTAGGTCAGTTTCTACTTCCTGGGCATACAGGAATGAAGCTTCAGTTGATCAGGTTTGCAAAGCAGCCACTTGGTCTTCTTTGCATACTTTTACTAAATTCTACCATTTTGATGTGTTTTCTTCTTCTGAAGCAGTTTTTGGTAGAAAAGTACTTCAGGCAGCTGTTTCAGTTTGATTCTTCTGCTTATAATTTCAGTTTTTTTCATTATAAGATTTAAACTTTATTTTGGGTGTGGATTATTTTCAGCGGAATTGGCTGTCTTTATTTTATCCCTCCCTCTCTAGTGACTCTTGCTTGGAAGATCCACATCTTGGGTAGTCATTATCCCATACGTCACTAGCTCATGGACTCTTGCTAATTACATGAAAGAAAACATAATTTATGTAAGAACTTACCTGATAAATTCATTTCTTTCATATTAGCAAGAGTCCATGAGGCCCACCCTTTTGTGGTGGTTATGATTTTTTTGTATAAAGCACAATTATTCCAATTCCTTATTTTTTATGCTTTCGCACTTTTTTCTTATCACCCCACTTCTTGGCTATACGTTAAACTGATTTGTGGGTGTGGTGAGGGGTGTATTTATAGGCATTTTGAGGTTTGGGAAACTTTGCCCCTCCTGGTAGGAATGTATATCCCATACGTCACTAGCTCATGGACTCTTGCTAATATGAAAGAAATGAATTTATCAGGTAAGTTCTTACATAAATTATGTTTTTTTAGCATCAGGCCCAAGAACACAAACGATAATAGGCCCAAGGTCACAAATGATAACACAATTGAATCAAATTCCACAAACTCAAATTACATCAAGTAGGACAAGTCCAAACAACAGGGCTTCGGCAGGCAATCTGCAAGAAAAAGTTAAATGATTCCTTTTACCAAGATCAGAGTCAACAGTTGAGTAATACATTTCATAGCACATAATTTAACTCCAGAGCATGAAGTATTCTACCAAAAGGCGAGACATTTTGTCCTACATATAATCTTAAGAAATTCAAAACCATTAAAAACATACTGTACATCTCTTTTGCAGAAAATTACTGTTTAAAAAGATGTATTCAGAAAATAATTAATCTATATGGAACAAGGATGAATTGATAACCCTAAAAGATTTGGAGGATTTGGCCAATAAAAACATCTCTAACAGAGCTGAATCCGTAGACATACATCCATCTACATGGCGTACTAGTATAAGACCAAAATCCACATTTGTTCCTCCTCTATCAATATCCCCTGAGGTGCAAACATTTTGTAAAATTGTCATAAATAAAAAGAGAGAAGACCTCAACCTGGGAACGAACAATAGCTTAATAGCTTGTTCTTTAGCTAGTTATCACACAAGGAGCAGCCTCTTTTTGCTCAACATGTGTTTTTCACAAAGAAGAACTTTCCAATTGACTCTGCCGAGTTCAAGTGTTTTTAACAGCGTGAGTGGGTATCGATTCTGTTAATAAAGTCTAGGGAATGAATGATGATTTTGCCACATTGTTGAAGATATTTAATAGTTACCACTTTAACTTCTGTGTGGGGTTAGGCACTCTTTTTTTTTGTTGTTTATCTTGCAACTCATTTTCTAGTGATATATATATATATATATATATACTGTAAGTGCATTGGAGCCCTTTGCAGTCAAGTAGATGAAAACGTGTGAGTGTGTGTGTGTATATATATGTATATATATATATATATATATATATATATATATATATATATATATATATATATATATATATGTATATACACCTCAAAATTTCCTCTAGCTATTGGCGAGTGGAAGTTAGTTAGTGAATGTCGAGTTTGAAGTCTTGTGGCATGTTGTAAGTAGCAAAGTTGTCACATTGTATTTGCAGAATGTACAGTACATTTCTATTGCATCACTGACAACCACACATTTTGGGCCATGTTCTAAAACTGTTAACTAAAGAGATATTTAGATTACCATGGAAGATCATAGCAGACCTGGAGATTTTATTTAAAATAATTATCATCTCTCCCTTCATGCTCTTAACTATTTTTCTCAACTCCCTCCTCTCTTCAATCTCTTTTTTTCCCCTATCCCTTCTCTCGCAGGCCATATCTTCACTTTACACTTTTTTCCCCTCTCTCATATCTCTTCACTCTTTTTTCTCCATTATCTCTCAACTCTACCTTCTTTTCTACAGTCTCTGTGTCTCTACCCCATTTACCTCCTCAGAAGTAGCAATCTAAGCACTAATGTGGTCCCTATGGCCCTAGAGGAATAACATATCCTTGCCCTTTCATGGATATATAATATCCCTTTAGATAATATTTGTAGACATTCACTCACTAACTTTCACTCACCACTGTTAAATGTCCACTCACCAATTCATTATAATTATGCTGGAGATAAAAGCATGAGATTAAAATCTTCCATATCACAAAAGTAAATCAATAGAAATGGAAATTGCATAGCCAATTAGCAAATCTAAGCAAGTATCCCCGCTTGCCTTCACCCCAACCCCCCCCTCCATATACATGGTTACTGAAATAAATGAAATAAAATCTATATTTCTTAGTGTCCGCTATACCTTTAGTGATATGCTAATATTTCTCTTAATAATCGCTTATGAATTATTATACCACTATAAAATATTAACACACAATCACTAGCTTAACTGAACTACTTGTAAGGACATTAACTCACAAATCTTGCTTCAGCAATGCAAACTTTTTATTACAATGAAGCTACATAAACATTAATACATCATATGCAGATTAAATATAATTACGCATATGCAGATCGCATATAAATACACACCACTGAATTAAACATTCATATTACACTAATATATATGCCCATTCAATGTGAGAACAGTGTGATGTAATAGAGGTCTCAGTATAAAGATACTCACATGTGTTGTTACCTTGCATGCATCCAGAGAGAGAGTGCGAGAACCACAGTATGTTGGGTCTTTCTCCAACATAGGTGTGTCCGGTCCACGGCGTCATCCTTACTTGTGGGATATTCTCTTCCCCAACAGGAAATGGCAAAGAGCCCAGCAAAGCTGGTCACATGATCCCTCCTAGGCTCCGCCTACCCCAGTCATTCTCTTTGCCGTTGTACAGGCAACATCTCCACGGAGATGGCTTAGAGTTTTTTAGTGTTTAACTGTAGTTTTTCATTATTCAATCAAGAGTTTGTTATTTTCAAATAGTGCTGGTACGTACTATTTACTCAGAAACAGAAAAGAGATGAAGAATTCTGTTTGTATGAGGAAAATGATTTTAGCAACCGTAACTAAAATCCATGGCTGTTCCACACAGGACTGTTGAGAGCAATTAACTTCAGTTGGGGGAACAGTTTGCAGTCCTTTGCTGCTTGAGGTATGACACATTCTAACAAGACGATGTAATGCTGGAAGCTGTCATTTTCCCTATGGGATCCGGTAAGCCATGTTTATTACGATTGTAAATAAGGGCTTCACAAGGGCTTATTTAGACTGTAGACCTTTTTTGGGCTAAATCGATTGATATTAACACTTATTTAGCCTTGAGGAATCATTTATTCTGGGTATTTTGATATAATAATATCGGCAGGCACTGTTTTAGACACCTTATTCTTTAGGGGCTTTCCCAAAGCATAGGCAGAGTCTCATTTTCGCGCCGGTGTTGCGCACTTGTTTTTGAAAGGCATGGCATGCAGTCGCATGTGAGAGGAGCTCTGATACTTATAAAAGACTTCTGAAGGCGTCATTTGGTATCGTATTCCCCTTTGGGTTTGGTTGGGTCTCAGCAAAGCAGATACCAGGGACTGTAAAGGGGTTAAAGCTTAAAACGGCTCCGGTTCCGTTATTTTAAGGGTTAAAGCTTCCAAAATTGGTGTGCAATATTTTCAAGGCTTTAAGACACTGTGGTGAAAGTTTGGTGAATTTTGAACAATTCCTTCATGTTTTTTCGCAATTGCAGTAATAAAGTGTGTTCAGTTTAAAATTTAAAGTGACAGTAACGGTTTTATTTCAAAACGTTTTTTGTACTTTCTTATCAAGTTTATGCCTGTTTAACATGTCTGAACTACCAGATAGACTGTGTTCTGAATGTGGGGAAGCCAGAATTCCTATTCATTTAAATAAATGTGATTTATGTGATAATGACAATGATGCCCAAGATGATTCCTCAAGTGAGGGGAGTAAGCATGGTACTGCATCATTCCCTCCTTCGTCTACACGAGTCTTGCCCACTCAGGAGGCCCCTAGTACATCTAGCGCGCCAATACTCCTTACTATGCAACAATTAACGGCTGTAATGGATAATTCTGTCAAAAACATTTTAGCCAAAATGAACCCTTGTCAGCGTAAGCGTGGATGCTCTGTTTTAGTTACTGAAGAGCATGACGACGCTGATATTAATATCTCTGAAGGGCCCCTAACCCAATCTGAGGGGGCCAGGGAGGTTTTGTCTGAGGGAGAAATTACTGATTTAGGGAACATTTCTCAGCAGGCTGAATCTGATGTGATTACTTTTAAATTTAAATTGGAACATCTCCGCATTTTGCTTAAGGAGGTATTATCCACTCTGGATGATTGTGAAAATTTGGTCATCCCAGAGAAACTATGTAAAATGGACAAGTTCCTAGAGGTGCCGGGGCTCCCAGAAGCTTTTCCTATACCCAAGCGGGTGGCGGACATTGTTAATAAAGAATGGGAAAGGCCCGGTATTCCTTTCGTCCCTCCCCCCATATTTAAAAAATTGTTTCCTATGGTCGACCCCAGAAAGGACTTATGGCAGTCAGTCCCCAAGGTCGAGGGAGCGGTTTCTACTTTAAACAAACGCACCACTATTCCCATAGAGGATAGTTGTGCTTTCAAAGATCCTATGGATAAAAAATTAGAAGGTTTGCTTAAAAAGATGTTTGTTCAGCAGGGTTACCTTCTACAACCCATTTCATGCATTGTCCCTGTCACTACAGCCGCATATTTCTGGTTTGATGAACTGATTAAGGTGCTCGATAGTGACTCTCCTCCTTATGAGGAGATTATGGACAGAGTCAATGCTCTCAAATTGGCTAATTCTTTCACTCTAGACGCCTCTTTGCAATTGGCTAAGTTAGCGGCTAAGAATTCTGGGTTTGCTATTGTGGCGCGCAGAGCGCTTTGGTTGAAATCTTGGTCGGCTGATGCGTCTTCCAAGAACAAGCTACTAAACATTCCTTTCAAGGGGAAAACGCTGTTTGGTCCTGACTTGAAAGAGATTATCTCTGATATCACTGGGGGTAAGGGCCATGCCCTTCCTCAGGATCGGCCTTTCAAGGCAAAAAATAGACCTAATTTTCGTCCCTTTCGTAAAAACGGACCAGCCCAAGGTGCTACGTCCTCTAAGCAAGAGGGTAATACTTCTCAGGCCAAGCCAGCTTGGAGACCAATGCAAGGCTGGAACAAGGGAAAGCAGGCCAAGAAACCTGCCACTGCTACCAAGACAGCATGAAATATTGGCCCCCGATCCGGGACCGGATCTGGTGGGGGGCAGACTCTCTCTCTTCGCTCAGGCTTGGGCAAGAGATGTTCTGGATCCTTGGGCGCTAGAAATAGTCTCCCAGGGTTATCTTCTGGAATTCAAGGGACTTCCCCCAAGGGGGAGGTTCCACAGGTCTCAGTTGTCTTCAGACCACATAAAAAGACAGGCGTTCTTACATTGTGTAGAAGACCTGTTAAAAATGGGAGTGATTCATCCTGTTCCATTGAGAGAACAAGGGATGGGGTTCTACTCCAATCTGTTCATAGTTCCCAAAAAAGAGGGAACGTTCAGACCAATCCTAGATCTCAAGATCTTAAACAAATTTCTCAAGGTCCCATCGTTCAAGATGGAAACCATTCGAACTATCCTTCCTTCCATCCAGGAAGGTCAATTCATGACCACGGTGGATTTAAAGGATGCGTATCTACATATTCCTATCCACAAGGAACATCATCGGTTCCTAAGGTTTGCATTCCTGGACAAACATTACCAGTTCGTGGCGCTTCCTTTCGGATTAGCCACTGCTCCAAGGATTTTCACAAAGGTACTAGGGTCCCTTCTAGCGGTGCTAAGACCAAGGGGCATTGCAGTAGTACCTTACCTGGACGACATTCTGATTCAAGCGTCGTCCCTCCCTCGAGCAAAGGCTCACACGGACATCGTCCTGGCCTTTCTCAGATCTCACGGCTGGAAAGTGAACGTGGAAAAGAGTTCTCTATCCCCGTCAACAAGGGTTCCCTTCTTGGGAACAATTATAGACTCCTCAGAAATGAGGATTTTTCTAACAGAGGCCAGAAAGACAAAACTTCTGGACTCTTGTCGAATTCTTCATTCCGTTCCTCTTCCTTCCGTAGCTCAGTGCATGGAAGTGATCGGGTTGATGGTAGCGGCAATGGACATAGTTCCTTTTGCGCGCATTCATCTAAGACCATTACAACTGTGCATGCTCAGTCAGTGGAATGGGGACTATACAGACTTGTCTCCAAAGATACAAGTAAATCAGAGGACCAGAGACTCACTCCGTTGGTGGCTGTCCCTGGACAACCTGTCACGAGGGATGACATTCCGCAGACCAGAGTGGGTCATTGTCACGACCGACGCCAGTCTGATGGGCTGGGGCGCGGTCTGGGGATCCCTGAAAGCTCAGGGTCTTTGGTCTCGGGAAGAATCTCTTCTACCGATAAATATTCTGGAACTGAGAGCAATATTCAATGCTCTCAAGGCTTGGCCTCAGCTAGCGAGGACCAAGTTCATACGGTTTCAATCAGACAACATGACGACTGTTGCGTACATCAACCATCAGGGGGGAACAAGGAGTTCCCTAGCGATGGAAGAAGTGACCAAGATTATTCTATGGGCGGAGTCTCACTCCTGCCACCTGTCTGCTATCCACATCCCGGGAGTGGAAAATTGGGAAGCGGATTTTCTGAGTCGTCAGACATTGCATCCGGGGGAGTGGGAACTCCATCCGGAAATCTTTGCCCAAGTCACTCAACTATGGGGCATTCCAGACATGGATCTGATGGCCTCTCGTCAGAACTTCAAAGTTCCTTGCTACGGGTCCAGATCCAGGGATCCCAAGGCGGCTCTAGTGGATGCACTAGTAGCACCTTGGACCTTCAAACTAGCTTATGTGTTCCCGCCGTTTCCTCTCATCCCCAGGCTGGTAGCCAGGATCAATCAGGAGAGGGCGTCGGTGATCTTGATAGCTCCTGCGTGGCCACGCAGGACTTGGTATGCAGATCTGGTGAATATGTCATCGGCTCCACCTTGGAAGCTACCTTTGAGACGAGACCTTCTTGTTCAGGGTCCGTTCGAACATCCGAATCTGGTTTCACTCCAGCTGACTGCTTGGAGATTGAACGCTTGATTTTATCGAAGCGAGGTTTCTCAGATTCTGTTATCGATACTCTTGTTCAGGCCAGAAAGCCTGTAACTAGAAAGATTTACCACAAAATTTGGAAAAAATATATCTGTTGGTGTGAATCTAAAGGATTCCCTTGGGACAAGGTTAAGATTCCTAGGATTCTATCCTTCCTTCAAGAAGGATTGGAAAAAGGATTATCGGCAAGTTCCCTGAAGGGACAGATTTCTGCCTTGTCGGTGTTACTTCACAAAAAACTGGCAGCTGTGCCAGATGTTCAAGCCTTTGTTCAGGCTCTGGTTAGAATCAAGCCTGTTTACAAACCTTTGACTCCTCCTTGGAGTCTCAATTTAGTTCTTTCAGTTCTTCAGGGGGTTCCGTTTGAACCCTTACATTCCGTTGATATTAAGTTATTATCTTGGAAAGTTTTGTTTTTAGTTGCAATTTCTTCTGCTAGAAGAGTTTCAGAATTATCTGCTCTGCAGTGTTCTCCTCCTTATCTGGTGTTCCATGCAGATAAGGTGGTTTTACGTACTAAACCTGGTTTTCTTCCAAAAGTTGTTTCTAACAAAAACATTAACCAGGAGATTATCGTACCTTCTCTGTGTCCGAAACCAGTTTCAAAGAAGGAACGCTTGTTGCACAATTTGGATGTTGTTCGCGCTCTAAAATTCTATTTAGATGCTACAAAGGATTTTAGACAAACATCTTCCTTGTTTGTTGTTTATTCAGGTAAAAGGAGAGGTCAAAAAGCAACTTCTACCTCTCTCTCTTTTTGGATTAAAAGCATCATCAGATTGGCTTACGAGACTGCCGGACGGCAGCCTCCCGAAAGAATCACAGCTCATTCCACTAGGGCTGTGGCTTCCACATGGGCCTTCAAGAACGAGGCTTCTGTTGATCAGATATGTAGGGCAGCGACTTGGTCTTCACTGCACACTTTTACCAAATTTTACAAGTTTGATACTTTTGCTTCTTCTGAGGCTATTTTTGGGAGAAAGGTTTTGCAAGCCGTGGTGCCTTCCATTTAGGTGACCTGATTTGCTCCCTCCCTTCATCCGTGTCCTAAAGCTTTGGTATTGGTTCCCACAAGTAAGGATGACGCCGTGGACCGGACACACCTATGTTGGAGAAAACAGAATTTATGTTTACCTGATAAATTTCTTTCTCCAACGGTGTGTCCGGTCCACGGCCCGCCCTGGTTTTTTAATCAGGTCTGATAATTTATTTTCTTTAACTACAGTCACCACGGTACCATATGGTTTCTCCTATGCTATTATTCCTCCTTAACGTCGGTCGAATGACTGGGGTAGGCGGAGCCTAGGAGGGATCATGTGACCAGCTTTGCTGGGCTCTTTGCCATTTCCTGTTGGGGAAGAGAATATCCCACAAGTAAGGATGACGCCGTGGACCGGACACACCGTTGGAGAAAGAAATTTATCAGGTAAACATAAATTCTGTTTTTATTGGATTTTCCTCCTTCCCCCAATAATGTCACTCATATCCAGTCCCCCTGTCCTGTTCAAGAATAGTTACCAAGCATGCTTGGGTAGGAGGGCATATGGTCACACAAAGGGTCTTTATAGCTCTTTTACTTAAACCAGATGGTCATCCTTATCAGATAGGACCTGGTAATGATCTTTCTAAACTGCAAATTGACTATCTTCATCCCAGTATCTGAATGAGTTAACCCCTTCCTGATTACACAGCTGAGTTTCTACAGTATTATGCCATATATTACCACTTTCTGACCACATCTGAATCCTTACAGAATAAGCCATTATTACATTCCCCCCTTTTGGCAATGGAGGTTACCGGTACCCTTACATTCCAATGGGTGTTTTATATGAGTGAATCTGTTAGAACATTCCTAACCCCACCTATGTGTGGTGGCTATATTAGTGAATGTATGCTTCCATTCGCATTCCATAATAGTGATATACACATGCAATTAATGATTTTAAATAACACATACAAATTTGAATAATTATACATAATATAGAAATAAATAATATTATTATAAATGGATTTATGAACAGATTTTCCAATGCAGAACCCCATGATGACTGTTTTGAAAAGAAATTTGCTAATTTCTGCCACCAGGTAGCACTTGACATCTCTGTAAAAATATGTTCAATTCTTTGTAATTCCTGTTCCTGATGGTAAAAATTGTCATGAGCACGTTCCCCAAAATTTTCAAGATTTTCTAGTAACACAGAATCTTTTTGCAATAAGGTTACCCATTTTTGCCAAGGTGCATCATCTATTAATATTGGAGTAGTGGAGCCCCCAAGGTAGCGTTAGTAACTGTGGGACAGTGAAGTTAAACTGTAGTGAACGTATCCTCACAGGGTACTCAGTAATTCAATAAATCCCTGGTGCGATTTGTTCCATTGAATAACTCTTGTCAAACCATGCATGCACCTCATCTTTAGGCTTCAAAGAAGCAAAACACACCATCCCTTGTCCTAATGGAAAAATCATATCTTGGGGATTAACTTTCTCCACAAAACCATTGCAATAGGAGTGATTACAGGGAGTGCAGAATTATTAGGCAAGTTGTATTTTTGAGGATTAATTTTATTATTGAACAACAACCATGTTCTCAATGAACCCAAAAAACTCATTAATATCAAAGCTGAATATTTTTGGAAGTAGTTTTTAGTTTGTTTTTAGTTTTAGCTATTTTAGGTTGATATCTGTGTGTGCAGGTGACTATTACTGTGCATAATTATTAGGCAACTTAACAAAAAACAAATATATACCCATTTCAATTATTTATTTTTACCAGTGAAACCAATATAACATCTCAACATTCACAAATATACATTTCTGACATTCAAAAACAAAACAAAAACAAATCATTGACCAATATAGCCACCTTTCTTTGCAAGGACACTCAAAAGCCTGCCATCCATGGATTCTGTCAGTGTTTTGATCTGTTCACCATCAACATTGCGTGCAGCAGCAACCATAGCCTCCCAGACACTGTTCAGAGAGGTGTACTGTTTTCCCTCCTTGTAAATCTCACATTTGATGATGGACCACAGGTTCTCAAAGGGGTTCAGATCAGGTGAACAAGGAGGCCATGTCATTAGATTTTCTTCTTTTATACCCTTTCTTGCCAGCCACGCTGTGGAGTACTTGGACGCGTGTGATGGAGCATTGTCCTGCATGAAAATCATGTTTTTCTTGAAGGATGCAGACTTCTTCCTGTACCACTGCTTGAAGAAGGTGTCTTCCAGAAACTGGCAGTAGGACTGGGAGTTGAGCTTGACTCCATCCTCAACCCGAAAAGGCCCCACAAGCTCATCTTTGATGATACCAGCCCAAACCAGTACTCCACCTCCACCTTGCTGGCGTCTGAGTCGGACTGGAGCTCTCTGCCCTTTACCAATCCAGCCACGGGCCCATCCATCTGGCCCATCAAGACTCACTCTCATTTCATCAGTCCATAAAACCTTAGAAAAATCCGTCTTGAGATATTTCTTGGCCCAGTCTTGACGTTTCAGCTTGTGTGTCTTGTTCAGTGGTGGTCGTCTTTCAGCCTTTCTTACCTTGGCCATGTCTCTGAGTATTGCACACCTTGTGCTTTTGGGCACTCCAGTGATGTTGCAGCTCTGAAATATGGCCAAACTGGTGGCAAGTGGCATCTTGGCAGCTGCACGCTTGACTTTTCTCAGCTCATGGGCAGTTACTTTGCGCCTTGGTTTTTCCGCACGCTTCTTGCGACCCTGTTGACTATTTTGAATGAAACGCTTGATTGTTCGATGATCACGCTTCAGAAGCTTTGCAATTTTAAGAGTGCTGCATCCCTCTGCAAGATATCTCACTATTTTTGACTTTTCTGAGCCTGTCAAGTCCTTCTTTTGACACAGTCCAAATGGTACAGCACTGAGATAACAAGGTGGTGCAAGCTGTAAGGGTACCACACAAAACCCTTAAAATAGTAACACAGTCCAAAGAATTCAGCAGCACTCACCACTATGTAGAAAATTCCATCTTTATTGGGATATTTCGAAGTAAAAAAGACAACGTTTCGGACCTCTGTCTGACTGACATGACTAAGGACTAGAGGTCCGAAACGTTGTCTTTTTTACTTCGAAATATCCCAATAAAGATGGAATTTTCTACATATTGGTGAGTGCTGCTGAATTCTTTGGACTGTGAAGTCCTTCTTTTGACCCATTTTGCCAAAGGAAAGGAAGTTGCCTAATAATTATGCACACCTGATATAGGGTGTTGATGTCATTAGACCACACCCCTTCTCATTACAGAGATGCACATCACCTAATATGCTTAATTGGTAGTAGGCTTTCGAGCCTATACAGCTTGGAGAAAGACAACATGCATAAAGAGGATGATGTGGTCAAAATACTCATTTGCCTAATAATTCTGCACTCCCTGTATGCCAGCAAGAATACAAAAAATATTCTTGCCTGGTTGGGTAGACATGAAACTTTAGAAGGAAACCTTATGCAGACAGACATGTCTACCTGTTCCATATGGGATCCATTCCATATTAACTTTGGAAACTCTAACTCATGATGTAAAACATGAGATTCTGTGACAGGTGTTCCTAGTTAAAACAAATGATAAACATTCTGTCAGGTACCATTAGTGGGCACAAGTGAAGTAGCCCTGCATATATTTTCCCTGCAACCTACCCAACTGTTTAACCATAATTATCTGTGTTCTGATGCAAAACTGTTAACAGACTGCTCCCACCCTCCCAAAGGTGTATGGTTATTTTCCATAGCCTGTGCTATCAATTTAAAGTCAGTTGATAATTCTCTTTGCATGGAAATACACACAAAATCCCAGGATACTTCCCATAACCTACTAATTACTCCTATCAGTATTTCCTCTGTATGTTGAATGGCAGGTGTCAGGTGTCTTTTGTATTCTTCTCACCAGATTCCATCATGCCTGTACCTTTAAGTTTAACCTGCTCACATCACTACAAAAGGCTCCACCCTCCAGCACTCATTGATGGATTACTGAAGTTTACCCGTTCTTCTGAACCTAAGTATACACCAGCCTTGGAGATCTTACTAACCAAGCCGAGTCTTTCTCCTAACTTCTTGACCCCTCTGTAGCAGGAACTGCTGCCCATCTTGCTGCTCGCTGAGCGGAGCGGTCCTGACGTCATCAGCTACGGCCAAGGATACTTTCTCACTCTGTCTCAGTCCACGCTTGTCAGGTATTGCATCCGGATCTACAGCCAAGGATACCGTCTCACTCTGACACTCTCCATGCTTGTCGGGCATTGCATCCGGAAGCCCTCTAACGGCTGTAGCCAGTCCCAGTATTTGGCAGCAGACGCTTCTAACAGGTTGTATGTTCCATTGCCTTGGGTCAAGTTATAATTATACTTCACTGTATAAACCTTTCTACACTCAGTAACAAGCTTCAGTTTAGTAGATACAGAAACCAATTGGATAAGTGTCTTCACCACTCTAACTGAATAATACACTTTATCTGTTTGCTCTCATCTGCTAAATTATTTGCTAGAGTGTACCTAGGAGATACATATTGCTGCATATGTTTGTGATCACTAAACCTTCAATCTAACATATGAACCACTTTCTGCCAAAATAATACTACCTTTCAGTTGCACCAGTGTGAACTTTGAAAATACCTTTTGGCTATAAAAAGACAAGGGGGTTAACTCTGGCTATATACTATAGTTGTTAACCCCATTGTCACATTAACATCATATTTAGCTTATCCTTTGCTGGACTGTTGCTATACCTTTAGGATCACTAAGTTTTGTAGTGATTCTGACATAATAATCCAGCCTCAACACGGAAGCCATAATTGATACTGGAGAGAAGTGGTACTACTTTGTCTTACAAAAGATCTACAGCAACTACGTCTGTAGGGAAAGAAACAGAGACACCTATGGAGATTGGGGTTCTTAGAGGACCACTTACTCCTCAGGAGAAAAATAGGAGACTCCTACAGAATCTATGCATGTACTTTGCCTCTACCGATCACGATGCCCTATACTGAAGAGAACAAAAGCTGGTAGGCTATCTCATTTCTCCCTTGCTCTCTCCACTGATGCAATACACAAACTTTATTTCACTCTGCCGTTCTCTTTACAGTGGGATCATTCCAGCCTCAACACGGAAGCCATAATTGATACTGGAGCAGGTGGTAACTACATAGATGAAGGCTTTGTTACTTTAAATAAAATTCCTACATTCTCTAAACAGACTCCTATCTCAGTTAATCTCATTGACGGAACTTCTCTTTCCTCAGATCCCATCACCAAACATACCGTACCCCTCCTCATGTCTACTAAATCCGGTCATAGAGAGATATTAAGTTTTGATGTACTAACTTCTATGTTTCCCATTATTCTAGGTATTTCTTGGCTGACTATACACCAACCTACATTCGTCTGGCAAGATAGGACTCTAGACCTACATTCACATTACTGTACCACTACCTGTTATCCTCTAAGTAATATACACTTGACAACTAATACTGATCTACCCACTTATTACTCTGATTTCACCAATGTATTTAGTAAAACTGATGCAGAGAGTCTCCCACCACATAGGCCATACAATTGCCTCATAGAATTACTCCTGGGTGCTACCATTCCATATGGTCATATTTACCCCTTATCCAAACCTGAGCTCCTTCACTTAAAGACTTGCATTCAGAAAAATCTTGCCAAAGGTTTTATTAGACCCTCTACTTCCCCAGCAGGAGCAGGCATTTTTTTTTGTAAAAACAAAGATAACTCCCTCAGGCCTATAATAGATTATAGGGAATTAAATAAACGCACCCAAAAAAACTGCTATCCATTACCTTTGATAAGCGTCTACTTGAGTATCTCGTTCATTGGACTGGCTACGACCATTCCGAGGACTCTTGGGAACCTTTTGCCAATTTCAACGCCCCTCGATTGGTCTCCCTGTTTCACAGGCGGAACACGGACAGACCTTCACCTTAGAACCTCCCTGCGGTTCCTTTTTGGGGGGCCTATGTCAGGTGTCTCTTGTATTCTTCTCACCAGATTCCACCATGCCTGTACCTTTAAGTTTAACCTGCTCACATCACTACAAAAGGCTCCAGCACTCATTGCTGGATTATTGAAGTTTACCCGTTCTTCTGAACCTAAGTATACACCAGCCTTGGAGATCTTGCTAACCTAGCCAAGTCTTTATCCTACCTTCTTGACCCCTCTGTAGTAGGAACTGCTGCCCATCTTGCTGCTCACTGAGCGGAGCGGTCCTGACGTCATCAGCTACGGCCAAGGATACTTTCTCACCCTGTCTCTCTGATGCTCTCCACGCTTGTCAGGCATTGCATCCGGATGCCCTCGACTGGCTGTAGCCGGTCCCGGTATTTGGCAACACCGCTTCTAACAGGTCATATGTTCCACTGCCTTGGGTCAAGTTATAATTATACTTCACTGTATAAACCTTTCTACACTCAGTAACACGCTTCAGCTTAGTAGATACAGAAACCAATTGGATAAGTGTCTTCACCACTCTAACTGAATAATACACTTTCTGTTTGCTCTCACCTGCTAAATTATTTGCTAGAGTGTACCTAGGAGATACATATTGCTGTATATGTTTGTGATCGCTAAACCTTCAATCTAACATATGAACCACTTTCTGCCAAAATAATACTACCTTTCAGTTGCACCAGTGTGAACTTTGAAAATACATTTTGGTTATAGAAGACAAGGGGGTTAACTCTGGCTATATACTATAGTTGTTAACCCCATTGTCACATTAACATCATATTTGCTAGCTTATCCTTTGCTATACCTTTAGGATCACTAAGTTTTGTAGTGATTCTGACAGCAGGACCCTGAACCTGAATGAGTTTCTGTGTCAGTGTCTCTACCAGGGTGTTTATCATTTGTTGTGTATGAATCCCTTCTGCATTTAACATCCCCTGAGACTGTAAGGTTGTTGTTAAGCTGGATATGTCAATGGAGTTTACCACCCCTAACCCTGTTCCCACATCTCCCAAAACTGTATCCACAATATCCCTCCTAGTCCTTCTCCTAGTACATTCCGCCCATTTAACTAATGCTTTTTCCATAGTGGCAGTAATTCTGGAACAATTGTGATAATGCGTGGAAACTAGCCAATCTATTATTTTAATCCTTCACGTGATAAATTGGAGTGTGGCATCCCTCAATACTGGAATTGGCTTGATTGTAATTTGATTTGGACTACTAGAAACAACCCCTTTCCCCTCACACATTGGAGTATAGTCATAATGCTTCCTCTTTGGTGTAGTGATTAAAGTCGAATAGATCAAAGGTGCAAA
>NW_026511793.1:0-82257 GCF_027579735.1 Bombina bombina
TTAAAAAGACCGGAAGAAGTCCAGCAACGACCTGGCAGCTTCATCAGGATGCCAAGTTGACCCTTCTACAGTCTGAAAAAGCTTGACAGGAATGGTCTTTGTGGAAGGGTAGCAGCCAAGAAACCACTTTTTCAGAAGGAAACAGGGTGAAAAGGCTAAGATATGCTAAAGCTCACAAAGATTGGAGTGAAAGATCAGTGGAAAAACATTATTATAAAGTGACGAATCCAAGTTTTAATTTTTTGGGTCCAATAGTCGACAATATGTGAGAAGTGAAATAGTGAAATAATATTTGGAGAGAAAAACAGCTGATAAAACATAGAGTCTAGACCTAACTATTATAGAGCAGAATGGGATCATCTGGACAGAGAAAGAAATAAAAGACAACCTCAATTTAAAGAACTCTGGGAAGTCTGAAAGAAGCCTGGTATAATATACCTGAAGTTTACTTCAGGACATTCACCCCAAAGGAATTCAAGATGTGCTTAGTGCCATGTGAGGTCAAACTAAATACTGACTTTTGCTTGAAGAAGCCATTTTTTCTAAAAATTGGAGGGGGGTATATTTTGTGTACATATTTCCTGTATTTCTGTTTGTATCTTAATAAAGAGACCGAAAAATAAATATGGAATTCATTAAAACTTGCTAAAACAACAAATCTAATGGTGGCCTAAGACTTTTGCACAGTAGTGTATATCTGATGTTATTTTGGTAATATATATATCTATCTTATATTACACACATATATATATATATATATATATTTATATATATATATAATATATATATATATATATAAGACTTTTGCACTGTACTATATATCTGATGTTATTTTGGTAAAATATATGTGTGTGTATCTATTTAAAAATACTTAGAACATATTCCACTATTTGAAGAACATTGGAATGTAAAATATTTACAGTAAATACATAGTTAAACACTTTCTTAAAAATTAATATAGCATAAATATGATTTTACATGTTTTCAGCTACTTGACTGCAAAGGGCACAAATGTGCGCACACACTATATATATATATATATATATATATATATATATATATTATATATGTGTGTGTCTAAAAATGTATACATATATATATATATACACATATAAATGCATATGTACACACACATATATATATATATATATATATTATACACACCACATATTTAGACATGTGTATGTATGTATGTATCTTTATGTAAAATTACTAAAATCTTTGGCACTTTTATAACTTTTTGATGCAATATGTTTTTTTTTAAAAAAAAATTTTTATTAGAAGTGCAACTGTATTTTTAAAATGTATTTTCCATGTGCAACTTTTTTGACTCGCGTAACAGTTAACCAGAGCTCTGAAGTCACGTAATCCTGACGCGCTTTAAAACTCAATTGCACTTAAGTAAACGGGTTTACTTTCAACTTGTAAAATGCACAAAACTTCCGATATAAGCTGCAGGCAAATAAAGGAACAACATGAATTATTTATACTTCATGACTGAAAGTCCCCTTTATTTGTAGTACTGGTAAATCATGTTGTTTTACATCGCTAGGATTTACCATCACTTTAATTATTTAGTCTTGTAATCTAGCCTGTGTTCCACAAATTCCATGAAATAAAACAGATAGCCTATGATTGGTTAGAGAGTGACAACACCCCTTTCCACGCCTCTGCATGTTATGTCTGATCATGTGGTTTGAATACAGCTCAGTAAAAAGTCTCATCTGTGCATACAGTTATGCTGAACAGATGGGGGTCAAAGGTGAGAAGTAGATGGAAAAAATATTTTTTTCTAATCTTGGGGAATAAAAAAAGGGTGAGAAATAGAGAATGTTTTATCAGTTAATGGGAAGTGAGAAAACAATAATTTTCTTCTGGTCTCTATACTTGAATATGTTATTTTTTTATTTGCACAGCATCTCAAATAATTCTAACCTCTGGAGTTACAAGTTTTTCATAAATATTTTTGGAGTTTACATAATTGTATAAAAGATACTGAAGAATTTCCCTTTTGAGAGAACTGGAAACTGCTGACAAGCCAGGTTAGATATGCTGGTTGGTGTCATTGTAATCATCAGAGATAATTTAACAATTCTCAGTGCCCCACCTCCAAGAGTTTGTGTGAATATAACAAACAGCACCCCTTCCTGTTTTGTGTCCTGAACAGGATCCTGCACTGAGGCAAGTTCCTTCACAGCGCTGTACAAACCATTCAGAGGTTTCTGGCAGCTGTGATAGCTACTAATGAGTTGTGCACACAGCTTTTCCAAGTAACATCTAAACTTTTGCACAACTGCTTTTAGACGCTGCACACTTTAAGATCTACTATACAAGTTATTCCAGCTGCCAGCATGCGCAATGACTTCTGCTAAAGGGACATTTAAACCCAATATGTAATCGCTAATAACATTTTAGAGAATAGCACAGCTTTGAATTATACAGGCATTATTTAGTTTGTCATTAAAGCGACACTAAAGTCAAAGTTAAACTTTCATGATTCAGATAGATTATTCTATTTTAAATTACTTTCCAATTAACTTCCATTATCAAATTGTGCAGTCTTTTTATATGCACACTTTCTAAGGCACCAGCACCTATTGAGCAAATGCACTGTATATATACATATGTGCATTTTGTGATTGGCTGATGGCTGTCACATGATGCAGTGGGACGGAAAATGGAACTAACTTTTAAATTTGTCAGAACTTTCAAATTTGTCAGAAAAAAAAAATCTAGTACTCATTTGAAATTCAGACAAAATGCTTTTGCTGGGTATTTGTATTATGCATTTGATGATTATTTTGAGAAGATGAACTGATGCTAAATATAAAACCATGAAGTGTTTGTTTATAATGAAATTGCAATTGCTGGGTATTTCTGCAAGCAGAAGTTATTTTCAAAAAGTGTCTTAGGGCTCAATTAATAATTTGACGGGCAGACAATGTACCCAGCTAGGGAAATGTCATCCATAGTAACAGTGAGTGGGTAGTAGACATGCACTGTGCAGCTCAGCCCTCTACTCTTGAGCAAGCACTCGCATGAGAGAAGGGTTTGGGATGATTTATCTCCAAGTTAGGAACTCGTAGTCAGTAGGCTCACATGAGTGCGCATGCACCCCAAGGGGTGTAGAGTTGTCTCTGTAGCTTGATCAATTAAGCCCTTAATTGGATGAAAAAAAACAAGCTGTGATTTGTGTGACTATCTTTAGATAGAGAAAACACTTAAACTGATGTTTAAATGCAATGAGTGCAGATGATTAAAAATGGCTTTAGCACAGCTATGAGAAATGGCTTAGCAATAAAAGGCTTAAATAACTTACACTAAAACTTAAATTGTGTTTGTGTGAGTTTATCTGAAGGGCACCATTACTGAGACATGCACATCCACAGAAACCTTTTAGCCTGGGGATAAACAGCCCCTTTTGACCTATAAACTAAGTGGCCTAGACTTTGCTTCATGAGTGACATCATGGGGGAAGCCTCCAATGGCAAACAGAATCATCTAACAAGAAAAGAACAAGGAACGAACCCTAGATGTCATTATCTACAAATCCTGCTCATGTATGTGCTTGCAACTCAATCTAGTCAATGTACTAAAAAGAGTTCAATGGATTGAGCTGCAATTAAATTAAAACTAATCTAACAATATTAAAGGAACATGAAACCTCAAATTTTTCTTTCACAATTCATATAGTGCAGGGTTCTTTAAAGGGACAGTCAACACTAGAATTTTTGTTGCTTAAAAAGATAAATAATCCCTTTATTACCTATTCCCCAGTTTTAAAGTGAAGGTAAAGTTTTGCCGGTTTTCTCACCTTTACTATATTACTGACATGCTATATAGTGTGATCGCTTTTTTTTTAAATTATTTTAATATGTATTATTGTATTTATAACTAATGTTTTTTACCTACTTTGCTGGTCTTTGCTCCTCCCTCCATGAATTTCCGGATTTTACAGTCTATTACGTACAGAGCGGTCCCACCCGCTCTATACGTACTTCAAAAGCGCGTCCTTGCTTGCCGGACAAAGTGCGCATGCGCACACCTCGGTTTATCTTCTATTTGCGCCTGCGTGAGTGAAATTCAATATTTTGTGGTCTCTATCGTAATTGCGCATGCGCTAAACTGGAGCGAGCCCGGGTAGCAAGTTAAAGGTAATAATGCAAACGCATGCGCAGAACGTCCAAATATGTTGTGAAGTCTATAGGAAACACATGAACTAATGCCCTCTAGTGGTGAAACTGTCAAAATGCTTTCAGATTAGAGGCGGCCTTCAAGGTCTAAAAAATTAGCATATAAACCACCTAGGTTTAGCTTTCAACTAAGAATACCAAGAGAACAATGCAACATTGGTGATAAAAGTAAATTGTAAAGTTGTTTAAAATTACATGCCCTATATGAATCATGAATATTTTTTTGGACTTGACTGTCCTTAAACTTTTTTTTTTTTACCAAGACCCAGTGCCGTGATACCACATACCTTTGTGACACTATTTTTATGCTTGGTCTGAAAATTTCTGAAGTAATATACAAAATAGCTGCAATTTTTGGCAAATTGACTAAAATGTATGCAAACTTTATTCCTGATAGTAGTCTAACACATTCTCATATAACACACACACCACACTCTCTCATACAACACGCACATACTGTGATACAATACACACCACACACTCTCTCATACAACACGCACATACAAATACTGTCATACAACACACACACCACACTCTCTCATACAACACGCACATACACAAACTGTCATACAACACACACACACCACACACTCTCTCATACAACACGCACATACACAAACTGTCATAAAACACACACACCACACACTCTCTCATACAACACGCACATACAAATACTGTCATACAACACACACACCACACTCTCTCATACAACACGCACATACACAAACTGTCATACAACACACACAACTTCATACAACACACCATACACCCACTCTTGTACAACACACACTCTCATACAAGCATATACACCCACTCTTGTACAACACGCACACTCTCATACAGCATACACCCACTCTTGTACAACACGCACACTCTCATACAACACACACATACACCCACTCTTGTACAACACGCACACTCTCATACAACACACACAACAAAACACACACTCTCATACAACACACACACACACACTTATACTACACACATACACACACACTCATACTACACACACATACCACACACACACTCTCATACAACACACGCACACTAATACTACACACATACACACACACTCATATACACACATATATAACACACATACACATATACTACACATATACACACACACTTATACTACACACATATACACACACACACAACACAACACACACACAACTACACACATATACCACACACACACACACAACAACAAACACACACCACACACACTCTCATCCCTACCTGTAGTTTGAAGAACCCTGATAAAGAGCATACAATTTTAAACACCTTTCCATTTTGCTCTTATTATCAAGCGTGCTTCATTCACTTGGTATCCGTACAATGCACTGCTGGAGGGTTATCTGAACAAATCAGGTGACCAAATAGCAGGTGCCCTATATGGGCTGCCACCAATCAGCAGCTAGCTCACAGTAGTGCATCACTGCTCCTGCTGAGCCTACATTTATGCTTTTTAACAAAGGATATCGAGAAGAAAGCAAATTAGATAATAGAAGCAAATTGGAAAGTTGTTTAAAATTGCATGATTTGTCTGAATTGTGAAAGTTTAATTTTACTGCGGATAAGGACAGTCCAAACAACTTTATTGATGGAAAGGGAAACACCTACACAAACAAGTAAAAGTAGTATTAAAGTGATGGTAAATCCTAGCGTTTCTGAAACACTAGGATTACCATTGGAACAAACAAGGGTACTTTCAGTCATGAAGTATAAAATACTTCATGCTGAAAGCTCCTTCATTTATTTGCAGCGTTCGCCGCACTGAGCAGCTAAGGTAGCCCATGGCAGACAGCTATTTAGCTGAAATGTGACATTTCCACCTCTTAGCCAATAGTCGTGTGGGAAATCTGGCTTGGCGCCGACTCGCGCCGGATTTCCCGCACGGCTATTGGCTAAGAAGTGGAAACATCCCTTCTCAACCAATAGCGTTCTGCCGTGGGTTGCCTTAGCAGCTCAGTGCGGCGAACGATGCAAACAAAGAAACTTTCAGCATGAAGTATTTTATACTTCATGACTGAAAGTCCCCTTTTTGTGTTCAATGGTAAATCCTAGCGTTTCACAAACACTAGGATTTACCATCCCTTTAATAATTAAGGGCATTAGTTAAAAAAAAAATTAAAACACATTTTAAAATACCCACTGTACATCATGACCCTTTGGTTATAATCTTATGAATTTGGTTACTTTATGTCATTTGTGATAATGATTGTAAGACATACAGCATACAATTGGTACTGCCAGTAGCCCCTGTTATATGGTACTATACAGGGATCAGCAAGAAAAATATAAGTATAGTAGTAAATAGAATATATTTAGTAGGCAGATATAATTAAGTGGTCAATTAATTCCAAATACAATTAACATCTTCTTGAAAGCAAACTATACTTCATGCATACAGCTTAGTATATCATTACCATAGAATACCATACAGTGCACGTGTAATCCAGCACTGCAAATAACCCTTCACCTAAATACACTGCATAAATGCCACCATTATGTTCCAAACAATGTAACATTGAGCAGGCAATAAAATAGCCATGGGTTGCTTTGACATTAGCTAGCGTAGCCTCATGTTATGTTATCAGTGCATGCTCACTGGAACCTCATATTATCATTGATTTAACACCTGTGTGGCACTGCCATAGCTCGGACCATTGTTTCATTTTATAAAAGAGCGTGGCATAATTTGGTATTGGGTGTTGTGTTGAATGGCATCTCGTGTGTATCTGTGTTTGCAAGTATAAGTGGCACTGCAAGTATGTTCCCAGAAGGGATGTGCCACCTGAGGGTAGGTGAGTGCTGTAGGTACTCACAGGTTGGCAAGTCCAGCCTTGCGCACGGCAGAAGAGATGGCTTTCACAGCGGTACACAGGGAGTTGAGGAGTTGGGTCATCTCACCGGTACCTTTAGCTTTCCTGCCCTCTTCCATCACGAAGCGGGTCAGGGTGATGACATTGGTTTCAAATGGGGCCCTGTCCGACATGATCCGTATCTGTGGTAGGTACAGTAATGAGAAACGGGAAGCTGTGAGTGTGGTTGCAGGATGGCCAGTCAGCTCACCCTGCACTGGCAACCCTTATAAAATAGGACACACCCCAGCCCGGAACTGCCAGCCAGAGAGGGACGGCATGTGGGTGTGTGCAGGCTGCTCAAATCTCCACTCACTCATAGCAAAACTTTGTTTTACTGTTGTTGTTTTCACTTGTACAGTGCAGCAGGGGAGGGGAGCTTTCTTCCTTGTCTTTCTGCACATAGGGCAAAGTCCTAACTTGAGGTTCAATAACATTTAAAGGGACAGGTAGCAAGAAGTAGTATTCTGTATATAGTCAGTGCTGTGTTTAGTGTACACACAAGGAGTATTGTATGTATATTAAAATATAGGAATCTGGACTATTTAAAGCTACATTTATCAGTATTTGTGATGTTCCTTTGTCTCTTGGTCTCCTATATTGAAGCTTAGCTACTTACCGTGAGAGGAAGGCCCAGATAAATGCAAGTTTTTATATCTATAAAACTGCTGCTGCCATAAAGTACTCACACGTGATAGCCTACCTCAATATACTGTCATGTAAAGTAACTAAGTCTTAATAGAGGATGTGACACGTAGTACATTTGGTAATAGAAGTAAACTGGAAGTTTTTCAAAATGATAAACTTTGTATGAATGACAAATGTTTCATACTTGAGTTCCATGTTCCTAAGCATAAAAAACGTTCTCAAATGTTTGTTTTTTTTTCACCTGGTTATGTTGTACAGCTTTTTCATAGCAAATAATTAAAGGTTTAGTATAGGTTGGGATACAACAGGGAAAATAAGCTATTTTAAATGACAAAATAAAGCTAAATAAGTTATTTGTAATTAATTTAATATATACCAATAAAATAGGTAATTGGGAACAAAAAGAAAACATTTTGCAGTACACTGTCCCTTAAACATTTATGGTTTTAAAAATAAACATGTATGTCCCTTGAAAATTACGTAGTTGTAAAATATTTTAATATAAAACATTCTTTATGGTATGAACTATGTGGTTATTATTGATGACAACTTCATAAAATGCAACTAACGCCCACATTTATGAACATACAGACAGAACATGTTCACAAGCAGCGAATCTATTTAGCTATGCAACAATCCCACCTGGCTTCTTGTTCTCGCATATGAGTATGGATGGCGATCATCACAGAAGGATCAGTCCTCTGAGATGACAGATAAGTTAAAGGGCCATAAACCCCCAAAAAAATATTTCACTATTCAAATAGAGAATACAATTTTAAACAACATTCCAATTTACTTCTATTATCTAATTTGGTGCAATCTTTAGATATCCTGTGTTAAAGAAATAGCAATGTACATTGGTGAGCCAATCACATGAGGCATCTATGTGCAGCCACCAATCAGAATCAACTGAGCCTATCTAGATATGCTTTTCAGGAAAGAATATCAAGAGAATAAAGCAAATGAGATAATAGAAGTAATTAGAAAGTTGTTTAAAATGGTATTCTCAATCCGATTCACGAAAGAAAAAAATTGGGTTTAATGTCCCTTTAAAGGGACACTAAACCTGAAAAAAAGTTTGGTTTAATCGCTCTATCCATATATAATAATTATATTTGTAATTAGCATTGCGTGTCAGATTCTTACTGTTATATAGATATGCTGCTCCAAAAATTTATTGATTTCCAAACCCACTGTTCTCAGATTATTTTTCATGCACGAATCGTTTATGATAACCTGAGTTATCAAAATGTCTGATTTTGTGCGTAATGCGCATGCGCAATCTTATAAACTCGTCATCCAATATGTCACGCTCCATTGAAACAGCAGACCGTCTGAATCGATATGTGCAGACAGATGTTAAAGTGGAATAGGCCAGGTAAGAACATTGAACTGCACTGCGATAATGACCCTTACAATAACGAGCATTAAATGAACTAAACTCAAAGCTAAAATCTGTGCATGTGTGAATACCGTATCTTGCGCATGCGGCGGGTGACAAAACAGGATAATAATTATATGCACGAAAACGTAGTATGATTGGATATTCTTTTTGGTATTGAAGGCACTATAAACAGGGGGTTTGGCTTCGGTGACATCATTCTCTAGATCAAAAATATAATTTTATTATGTTTCTAACGCTCGTTTTCATGTCAAAGTAGGTAAGTTTTGATATATAAGGGTTGGTGATACGATTGTGATGATATTCTTAAACTTAAAAATGCTAAGTTTTGGAATCCTTTAAGATAAGTGGTCTTATGACTATTAACGTGTGGTTGCAGGGTCACATGAGCGAGTCAGCACAGCAAGAGCTACAAAGCTGCATCCATGACTTCGTACATGGAGTCACTTAAAAATGAAAATGTCATTGGCTGCTTTGTGTAATACATCTGTTCTGCACATTGTCCAGTCTTTCTATCACAGACTGATTTTTTTTGTTTACTTTTTGAAGCAGTGTGTGCTTTGTGATAAAAAGAACATTTATTCACTGCAGAGAAAAAACCTTGCTCAGCAAGTAAAAAAAAAACAAGTTGTGCCTGTAATAAGACACCTTTATTAGACACATTACTGATTGTGTGGTAATTTAAAGGATCAGTCTACTTGAAAATTGTTATTGTTTAAAAAGATAAATAATCCTTTCTTACCCATTTCCAAGTTTTGCATAACCAACCCTGTTATATTAAAGGGACAGTCTAGTCCAAAACAAACCTTCATGATTCAGATACAGAATGTCATTTTAAACAATTTTCCAAATTACTTTATCATCAATTTTGCTTTGTTCTCTTGGTATTCTTAGTTGAAAGCTAAACCTAGGAGGTTCATATGCAAATTTCTAAACACTTGAAGGCCGCCTCTTCTCTCAGGGCATTTTTACAGTTTTTCACCACTAGAGGGTGTTAGTTCATGTGTGTCATATAGATAAACACTGTGCTCACGCACGTGGAGTTCCAGTGAGCCAGCACTGATTGACTAAAATGCAAGTCTGTCAAAAGAACTGAAATAAGGGGGCAGTTTGCAGAGGCTTAGATACAACGGTAATCACAGAGGTAAAAAGTGTATTTATATAACTGTGTTGGTTATGCAGAGCTAGGGAATGGGTAATAAAAGGGATTATCTATCTTTTAAACAATAACATTTCTGGTGTAGACTGTCCTTTTAATATACTTTTTACCTCTGTTATTACCTGTATCTAAGCCCCTGCAGACTGCCCTTACCTCTGTGCTGTTTACAAACGCATTTTAGCCAATCAGTGCTGGTTCTTGTATAACCATTTCATTCTCAACAGGGGTGAGCACAATGTTATCTATATGGCACACATGAACTAGTGCTGTCTGGCTTTTGTGCAAGATTTCAAAAGCTAAAAAAAACACAGAGACAATGGTGGCCTGCAGGGGTGTAGAAACAGCCAAATGTAGACATCATAAAGTATATTGATATACCAATGTTGGTTATACAAAGCTGGGGAATGGGTAGCAAAGGCATTATCTACCTTTTTTATACAATAAAAAAAAAAAAGTAGACTGCCCCTTTAAACAAACACATTACTGAGATCTGTAAAAATAAATCTTTATAATTAAAATATTATATACATTTATGAAATATATACAGTATCTCACACAAGTGAGTACACCCCTCACATTTTTGTTAATATTTTATTCTATCTTTTATGTGACAACACTGAAGAAATGACACTTTGCCACAATGTAAAGTAGTGAGTGTACAGCCTATATACAGTGTAAATTTGTTGTCCCCTCAAAATAACTCAAACACAGCCATTAATGTATAAACCATTGGCAACAAAAGTGAGTACACCCCTAAGTGGAAATGTCCAAATTGGGCCCAAAGTGTCAATATTTTTTGTGGCCACCATTATTTTCCAGCACTGCCTTAACCCTCTTGGGCATGGAGTTCACCAGAGCTTCACAGGTTGCCACTGGAGTCCTCTTTCACTCCTCCATGACGACATCACAAAGCTGGTGGATGTTAGAGACCTTGCACTCCCCCACCTTCCGTTGAGGATGCCCCACAGATGCTCAATAGGGTTTAGGTCTGAAAGCATGCTTGGCCAGTCCATCACCTTTACCCTCAGCTTCTTTAGCAAGGCAGAGGTCATCTTGGAGGTGTGTTTGGGGTCATTATCATGTTGGAATACTGCCCTGCGGCCCAGTCTCCGAAGGTAGGGTATCATGCTCTGCTTCAGTATATCACAGTACATGTTGGCATTCATGGTTCCCTCAATGAACTGTAGCTCCCCAGTGCCAGCAGCACTCATGCAGGCCCAGACCATGACACTCCCACCACCATGCTTGACTGCAGGCAAGACACACTTGTCTTTGTAATCCTCACCTTGTTGCCACCACACACCTTGACACCATCTCAACCAAATACGTTTATATTGGTCTCATCGGACCACAGGATGTGGTTCCAGTAATCCATGTCCTTAGTCTGCTTGTCTTCAGCAAACTGTGGGCTTTCTTGTGCATCATCTTTAGAAGAGGCTTCCTTCTGGGATGACAGTCATGCAGACCAATTTGATGCAGTGTGCGGCTTATGGTCTGATCACTGACAGGCTGACCTCCTCCCCCCTTCAACCCCTGCAGCAATGCTGGCAGCACTCATACGTCTATTTCCCAAAGACAACCTCTGGATATGACGCTTAGCACGTGCACTCAACTTCTTTGGTCGACCATGATGAGGCGTGTTCTGAGTGGAACCTGTCGTGTGCAACTGCTGTATGGTCTTGCCCACCGTGCTGCAGATCAGTTTCAGGGTCTTGTAAATCTTTAAAGCTAGGTCATCTTTATGTAGAGCAACAATTCTTTTTTTCAAATCCTCAGAGAGTGCTTTGCCATGAGGTGCCATGAACTTCCAGTGACCAGTATATGAGTGTGAGAGCGATAACACCAAATTTAACACACCTGAGACCTTGTAACACTAATGATGCGTCACATGACACCGTGGAGGGAAAATGGCTAATTGGGCCCAATTTGGACATTTCCACTTAGGGGTGTTACTCAGTTTTGCTGCCAACGGTTTAGACATTAATGATTGTGTGTTGAGTCATTTGAGGGGACAGCAAATTTACACTGTTATACAGGCTGTACACTCACTACTTAACATTGTAGCAAAGTGTAATTTCTTCATTGTTGTCACATGAAAAGATATAAAATATTTACAAAAATGTGAGGGGGTGTACTCACTTTTGTGAGATACTATATATATATATAATATATATATATATTATATATATATATATATATAATCTTTTTTTTGCTTGGTTCTTGATTTCTTTTTTTTGTCCTTTCTTTTCCTTTCTGAGCTGTATAATCCACAGGCCATTACTGGTCTTAAATATGACTTTTCCTTTTTTTTTTTTTTATAAATGTTATTATACACACTAAGCTTTATAGTTTAATGATCATCAAGAGAATAAGTGTAAAACATACAAATATATTCACTTTATTGTCCTGCTAATGGGGAAATGTGTGAGTGTGTAAATGTTTCCCTTGTGATTCACATTTGTGTTGAAACCTGTGGGGAAAACAACACCCTTTTCTCAAAAGAGTAATGGTAATTAAATATGTATATTACATATACAGCATATATTCACTCATGTGTATTGTTTACTAGTAGACATAACTTTGTTATATATTTATTTTCCTAGTAGAAAACATAATTTATGCTTACCTGATAAATTTATTTCTCTTGTAGTGTATCCAGTCCACGGATCATCCATTACTTATGGAATATATTCTCCTTCCCAACAGGAAGCTGCAAGAGTCCACCCACAGCAAAGCTGCTATATAGCTCCTCCCCTAACTGCCATATTCAGTCATTCGACCGAAAACATGCAGAGAAAGGAAAAACCATAGGGTGCAGTGGTGACTGTAGTTCAAATGAAAAAATTACCTGCCTTAAAGTGACAGGGCGGGCCGTGGACTGGATACACTTAACAAGAGAAAACATAATTTATGCTTACCTGATAAATTTATTTCTCTTGTAGTGTATCCAGTCCACGGCCCGCCCTGTCACTTTAAGGCAGGTAATTTTTTCATTTGAACTACAGTCACCACTGCACCCTATGGTTTTTCCTTTCTCTGCATGTTTTCGGTCGAATGACTGAATATGGCAGTTAGGGGAGGAGCTATATAGCAGCTTTGCTGTGGGTGGACTCTTGCAGCTTCCTGTTGGGAAGGAGAATATATTCCATAAGAAATGGATGATCCGTGGACTGGATACACTACAAGAGAAATACATTTATCAGGTAAGCATAAATTATGTTTTCTACTAGGAAAATAAATATATAACAAAGTTATGTCTACTAGTAAACAATACACATGAGTGAATATATGCTGTATATGTAATATACATATTTAATTACCATTACTCTTTTGAGAAAAGGGTGTTGTTTTCCCCACAGGTTTCAACACAAATGTGAATCACAAGGGAAACATTTACACACTCACACATTTCCCCATTAGCAGGACAATAAAGTGAATATATTTGTATGTTTTACACTTATTCTCTTGATGATCATTAAACTATAAAGCTTAGTGTGTATAATAACATTTATAAAAAATAAAAAAAGGAAAAGTCATATTTAAGACCAGTAATGGCCTGTGGATTATACAGCTCAGAAAGGAAAAGAAAGGACAAAAAAAAGAAATCAAGAACCAAGCAAAAAAAAGATTATATATATATATATATATATATATATATATATATATATATATATATATATATATATATAGTATCTCACAAAAGTGAGTACACCCCTCACATTTTTGTAAATATTTTATATCTTTTCATGTGACAACAATGAAGAAATTACACTTTGCTACAATGTTAAGTAGTGAGTGTACAGCCTGTATAACAGTGTAAATTTGCTGTCCCCTCAAAATGACTCAACACACAATCATTAATGTCTAAACCGTTGGCAGCAAAACTGAGTACACCCCTAAGTGGAAATGTCCAAATTGGGCCCAATTAGCCATTTTCCCTCCACGGTGTCATGTGACGCATCATTAGTGTTACAAGGTCTCAGGTGTGTTAAATTTGGTGTTATCGCTCTCACACTCATATACTGGTCACTGGAAGTTCATGGCACCTCATGGCAAAGCACTCTCTGAGGATTTGAAAAAAAGAATTGTTGCTCTACATAAAGATGACCTAGGCTTTAAAGATTTACAAGACCCTGAAACTGATCTGCAGCACGGTGGGCAAGACCATACAGCAGTTGCACACGACAGGTTCCACTCAGAACACGCCTCATCATGGTCGACCAAAGAAGTTGAGTGCACGTGCTAAGCGTCATATCCAGAGGTTGTCTTTGGGAAATAGACGTATGAGTGCTGCCAGCATTGCTGCAGGGGTTGAAGGGGGGAGGAGGTCAGCCTGTCAGTGATCAGACCATAAGCCGCACACTGCATCAAATTGGTCTGCATGACTGTCATCCCAGAAGGAAGCCTCTTCTAAAGATGATGCACAAGAAAGCCCACAGTTTGCTGAAGACAAGCAGACTAAGGACATGGATTACTGGAACCACATCCTGTGGTCCGATGAGACCAATATAAACGTATTTGGTTGAGATGGTGTCAAGCGTGTGTGGTGGCAACAAGGTGAGGATTACAAAGACAAGTGTGTCTTGCCTGCAGTCAAGCATGGTGGTGGGAGTGTCATGGTCTGGGCCTGCATGAGTGCTGCTGGCACTGGGGAGCTACAGTTCATTGAGGGAACCATGAATGCCAACATGTACTGTGATATACTGAAGCAGAGCATGATACCCTACCTTCGGAGACTGGGCCGCAGGGCAGTATTCCAACATGATAATGACCCCAAACACACCTCCAAGATGACCTCTGCCTTGCTAAAGAAGCTGAGGGTAAAGGTGATGGACTGGCCAAGCATGCTTTCAGACCTAAACCCTATTGAGCATCTGTGGGGCATCCTCAAACGGAAGGTGGGGGAGTGCAAGGTCTCTAACATCCACCAGCTTTGTGATGTCGTCATGGAGGAGTGAAAGAGGACTCCAGTGGCAACCTGTGAAGCTCTGGTGAACTCCATGCCCAAGAGGGTTAAGGCAGTGCTGGAAAATAATGGTGGCCACAAAAAATATTGACACTTTGGGCCCAATTTGGACATTTCCACTTAGGGGTGTACTCACTTTTGTTGCCAATGGTTTATACATTAATGGCTGTGTGTTGAGTTATTTTGAGGGGACAACAAATTTACACTGTTATATAGGCTGTACACTCACTACTTTACATTGTGGCAAAGTGTCATTTCTTCAGTGTTGTCACATAAAAAGATAGAATAAAATATTAACAAAAATGTGAGGGGTGTACTCACTTGTGTGAGATACTGTATATATTTCATAAATGTATATAATATTTTAATTATAAAGATTTATTTTTACAGATCTCAGTAATGTGTTTGTTAAAGGGGCAGTCTACTTTTTTTTTTTTATTGTATAAAAAAGGTAGATAATGCCTTTGCTACCCATTCCCCAGCTTTGTATAACCAACATTGGTATATCAATATACTTTATGATGTCTACATTTGGCTGTTTCTACACCCCTGCAGGCCACCATTGTCTCTGTGTTTTTTTTAGCTTTTGAAATCTTGCACAAAAGCCAGACAGCACTAGTTCATGTGTGCCATATAGATAACATTGTGCTCACTCCTGTTGAGAATGATAATGGTTATACAAGAACCAGCACTGATTGGCTAAAATGCGTTTGTAAACAGCACAGAGGTAAGGGCAGTCTGCAGGGGCTTAGATACAGGTAATAACAGAGGTAAAAAGTATATTAAAAGGACAGTCTACACCAGAAATGTTATTGTTTAAAAGATAGATAATCCCTTTATTACCCATTCCCTAGCTCTGCATAACCAACACAGTTATATAAATACACTTTTTACCTCTGTGATTACCTTGTATCTAAGCCTCTGCAAACTGCCCCCTTATTTCAGTTCTTTTGACAGACTTGCATTTTAGTCAATCAGTGCTGGCTCACTGGAACTCCACGTGCGTGAGCACAGTGTTATCTATATGACACACATGAACTAACACCCTCTAGTGGTGAAAAACTGTAAAAATGCCCTGAGAGAAGAGGCGGCCTTCAAGTGTTTAGAAATTTGCATATGAACCTCCTAGGTTTAGCTTTCAACTAAGAATACCAAGAGAACAAAGCAAAATTGATGATAAAAGTAATTTGGAAAATTGTTTAAAATGACATTCTGTATCTGAATCATGAAGGTTTGTTTTGGACTAGACTGTCCCTTTAATATAACAGGGTTGGTTATGCAAAACTTGGAAATGGGTAAGAAAGGGATTATTTATCTTTTTAAACAATAACAATTTTCAAGTAGACTGATCCTTTAAATTACCACACAATCAGTAATGTGTCTAATAAAGGTGTCTTATTACAGGCACAACTTGTTTTTTTTTTACTTGCTGAGCAAGGTTTTTTTTCTCTGCAGTGAATAAATGTTCTTTTTATCACAAAGCACACACTGCTTCAAAAAGTAAACAAAAACAAATCAGTCTGTGATAGAAAGACTGGACAATGTGCAGAACAGATGTATTACACAAAAGCAGCCAATGACATTTTCATTTTAAGTGACTCCATGTACGAAGTCATGGATGCAGCTTTGTAGCTCTTGCTGTGCTGACTCGCTCATGTGACCCTGCAACCACACGTTAATAGTCATAAGACCACTTATTCTTAAAGGATTCCAAAACTTAGCATTTTTAAGTTTAAGAATATCATCACAATCGTATCACCAACCCTTATATATCAAAACTTACCTACTTTGACATGAAAACGAGCGTTAGAAACATAATAAAATTATATTTTTGATCTAGAGAATGATGTCACCGAAGCCAAACCCCCTGTTTATAGTGCCTTCAATACCAAAAAGAATATCCAATCATACTACGTTTTCGTGCATATAATTATTATCCTGTTTTGTCACCCGCCGCATGCGCAATACGATACGGTTATTCACACATGCACAGATTTTAGCTTTGAGTTTAGTTCATTTAATGCTCGTTATTGTAAGGGTCATTATCGCAGTGCAGTTCAATGTTCTTACCTGGCCTATTCCACTTTAACATCTGTCTGCACATATCGATTCAGACGGTCTGCTGTTTCAATGGAGCGTGACATATTGGATGACGAGTTTATAAGATTGCGCATGCGCATTACGCACAAAATCAGACATTTTGATAACTCAGGTTATCATAAACGATTCGTGCATGAAAAATAATCTGAGAACAGTGGGTTTGGAAATCAATAAATTTTTGGAGCAGCATATCTATATAACAGTAAGAATCTGACACGCAATGCTAATTACAAATATAATTATTATATATGGATAGAGCGATTAAACCAAACTTTTTTTCAAGGTTTAGTGTCCCTTTAAAGGGACATTAAACCCAATTTTTTTCTTTCGTGAATCGGATTGAGAATACCATTTTAAACAACTTTCTAATTACTTCTATTATCTCATTTGCTTTATTCTCTTGATATTCTTTCCTGAAAAGCATATCTAGATAGGCTCAGTTGCTTCTGATTGGTGGCTGCACATAGATGCCTCATGTGATTGGCTCACCAATGTGCATTGCTATTTCTTTAACAACAGGATATCTAAAGATTGCACCAAATTAGATAATAGAAGTAAATTGGAATGTTGTTTAAAATTGTATTCTCTATTTGAATAGTGAAATATTTTTTGGGGGTTTATGGCCCTTTAACTTATCTGTCATCTCAGAGGACTGATCCTTCTGTGATGATCGCCATCCATACTCATATGCGAGAACAAGAAGCCAGGTGGGATTGTTGCATAGCTAAATAGATTCGCTGCTTGTGAACATGTTCTGTCTGTATGTTCATAAATGTGGGCGTTAGTTGCATTTTATGAAGTTGTCATCAATAATAACCACATAGTTCATACCATAAAGAATGTTTTATATTAAAATATTTTACAACTACGTAATTTTCAAGGGACATACATGTTTATTTTTAAAACCATAAATGTTTAAAGGGACAGTGTACAGCAAAATGTTTTCTTTTTGTTCCCAATTACCTATTTTACCTATTGGTATATATTAAATTAATTACAAATAACTTATTTAGCTTTATTTTGTCATTTAAAATAGCTTATTTTCCCTGTTGTATCCCAACCTATACTAAACCTTTTAATTATTTGCTATGAAAAAGCTGTACAAACATAACCAGGTGAAAAAAAAGCAAACATTCTGAGAACGTTTTTTATGCTTAGGAACATGGAACTCAAGTATGAAACATTTGTCATTCATACAAAGTTTATCATTTTGAAAAACTTCCAGTTTACTTCTATTACCAAATGTACTACGTGTCACATCCTCTATTAAGACTTAGTTACTTTACATGACAGTATATTGAGGTAGGCTCCTATCACGTGTGAGTACTTTATGGCAGCAGCAGTTTTATAGATATAAAAACTTGCATTTATCTGGGCCTTCCTCTCACGGTAAGTAGCTAAGCTTCAATATAGGAGACCAAGAGACAAAGGAACATCACAAAATACTGATAAATGTAGCTTTAAATAGTCCAGATTCCTATATTTTAATATACATACAATACTCCTTGTGTGTACACTAAACACAGCACTGACTATATACAGAATACTACTTCTTGCTACCTGTCCCTTTAAATGTTATTGAACCTCAAGTTAGGACTTTGCCCTATGTGCAGAAAGACAAGGAAGAAAGCTCCCCTCCCCTGCTGCACTGTACAAGTGAAAACAACAACAGTAAAACAAAGTTTTGCTATGAGTGAGTGGAGATTTGAGCAGCCTGCACACACCCACATGCCGTCCCCTCTCTGGCTGGCAGTTCCGGGCTGGGGTGTGTCCTATATTTATAAGGGTTGCCAGTGCAGGGTGAGCTGACCTGGCCATCCTGCAACCACACTCACAGCTTCCCGTTTCTCATTACTGTACCTACACACAGATACGGATCATGTCGGACAGGGCCCCATTTGAAACCAATGTCATCACCCTGACCCGCTTCGTGATGGAAGAGGGCAGGAAAGCTAAAGGTACCGGTGAGATGACCCAACTCCTCAACTCCCTGTGTACCGCTGTGAAAGCCATCTCTTCTGCCGTGCGCAAGGCTGGACTTGCCAACCTGTGAGTACCTACAGCACTCACCTACCCTCAGGTGGCACATCCCTTCTGGGAACATACTTGCAGTGCCACTTATACTTGCAAACACAGATACACACGAGATGCCATTCAACACAACACCCAATACCAAATTATGCCACGCTCTTTTATAAAATGAAACAATGGTCCGAGCTATGGCAGTGCCACACAGGTGTTAAATCAATGATAATATGAGGTTCCAGTGAGCATGCACTGATAACATAACATGAGGCTACGCTAGCTAATGTCAAAGCAACCCATGGCTATTTTATTGCCTGCTCAATGTTACATTGTTTGGAACATAATGGTGGCATTTATGCAGTGTATTTAGGTGAAGGGTTATTTGCAGTGCTGGATTACACGTGCACTGTATGGTATTCTATGGTAATGATATACTAAGCTGTATGCATGAAGTATAGTTTGCTTTCCAAGAAGATGTTAATTGTATTTGGAATTAATTGACCACTTAATTATATCTGCCTACTAAATATATTCTATTTACTACTATACTTATATTTTCCTCTTGCTGATCCCTGTATAGTACCATATAACAGGGGTTACTGGCAGTACCAATTGTATGCTGTATGTCTTACAATCATTATCAGAAATGACACATAAAGTAACCAAATTCATAAGATTATAACCAAAGGGTCATGATGTACAGTGGGTATTTTAAAATGTGTTTTAATTTTTTTTTTTAACTAATGCCCCTTAATTATTAAAGGGATGGTAAATCCTAGTGTTTGTGAAACGCTAGGATTTACCATTGGAACACAAAAAGGGGACTTTCAGTCATGAAGTATAAAATACTTCATGCTGAAAGTTTCTTTGTTTGCATCGTTCGCCGCACTGAGCTGCTAAGGCAACCCACGGCAGAACGCTATTTGGTTGAGAAGGGATGTTTCCACTTCTTAGCCAATAGCCGTGCGGGAAATCCGGCGCGAGTCGGCGCCAAGCCAGATTTCCCACACGACTATTGGCTAAGAGGTGGAAATGTCACATTTCAGCTAAATAGCTGTCTGCCATGGGCTACCTTAGCTGCTCAGTTCGGCGAACGCTGCAAATAAATGAAGGAGCTTTCAGCATGAAGTATTTTATACTTCATGACTGAAAGTACCCCTTGTTTGTTCCAATGGTAATCCTAGTGTTTCAGAAACGCTAGGATTTACCATCACTTTAATACTACTTTTACTTGTTTGTGTAGGTGTTTCCCTTTCCATCAATAAAGTTGTTTGGACTGTCCTTATCCGCAGTAAAATTAAACTTTCACAATTCAGACAAATCATGCAATTTTAAACAACTTTCCAATTTGCTTCTATTATCTAATTTGCTTTCTTCTCGATATCCTTTGTTAAAAAGCATAAATGTAGGCTCAGCAGGAGCAGTGATGCACTACTGTGAGCTAGCTGCTGATTGGTGGCAGCCCATATAGGGCACCTGCTATTTGGTCACCTGATTTGTTCAGATAACCCTCCAGCAGTGCATTGTACGGATACCAAGTGAATGAAGCACGCTTGATAATAAGAGCAAAATGGAAAGGTGTTTAAAATTGTATGCTCTTTATCAGGGTTCTTCAAACTACAGGTAGGGATGAGAGTGTGTGTGGTGTGTGTTTGTTGTTGTGTGTGTGTGTGTGGTATATGTGTGTAGTATGTGTGTGTGGTGTGTGTTTGTTGTTGTGTGTGTATATGTGTGTAGTATAAGTGTGTGTGTATATGTGTAGTATAAGTGTGTATGTGTGTTATATATGTGTGTAGTATGAGTGTGTGTATGTGTGTAGTATTAGTGTGCGTGTGTTGTATGAGAGTGTGTGTGTGGTATGTGTGTGTAGTATGAGTGTGTGTGTATGTGTGTAGTATAAGTGTGTGTGTGTGTGTTGTATGAGAGTGTGTGTGTTTTGTTGTGTGTGTTGTATGAGAGTGTGCGTGTTGTACAAGAGTGGGTGTATGTGTGTGTTGTATGAGAGTGTGCGTGTTGTACAAGAGTGGGTGTATATGCTTGTATGAGAGTGTGCGTGTTGTACAAGAGTGGGTGTATATGCTTGTATGAGAGTGTGTGTTGTACAAGAGTGGGTGTATGTGTGTGTTGTATGAGAGTGTGTGTGTTGTATGACAGTTTGTGTATGTGCGTGTTGTATGAGAGAGTGTGGTGTGTGTGTTGTATGACAGTATTTGTATGTGCGTGTTGTATGAGAGAGTGTGTGGTGTGTGTGTTTTATGACAGTTTGTGTATGTGCGTGTTGTATGAGAGAGTGTGTGGTGTGTGTGTGTTGTATGACAGTTTGTGTATGTGCGTGTTGTATGAGAGAGTGTGTGGTGTGTGTGTTGTATGACAGTTTGTGTATGTGCGTGTTGTATGAGAGAGTGTGTGGTGTGTATTGTATCACAGTATGTGCGTGTTGTATGAGAGAGTGTGTGGTGTGTGTGTTATATGAGAATGTGTTAGACTACTATCAGGAATAAAGTTTGCATACATTTTAGTCACTTTGCCAAAAATTGCAGCTATTTTGTATATTACTTCAGAAATTTTCAGACCAAGCATAAAAATAGTGTCACAAAGGTATGTGGTATCACGGCACTGGGTCTTGGTAAAAAAAAAAAAGTTTAAGGACAGTCAAGTCCAAAAAAATATTCATGATTCATATAGGGCATGTAATTTTAAACAACTTTACAATTTACTTTTATCACCAATGTTGCATTGTTCTCTTGGTATTCTTAGTTGAAAGCTAAACCTAGGTGGTTTATATGCTAATTTTTTAGACCTTGAAGGCCGCCTCTAATCTGAAAGCATTTTGACAGTTTCACCACTAGAGGGCATTAGTTCATGTGTTTCCTATAGACGTCACAACATATTTGGACGTTCTGCGCATGCGTTTGCATTATTACCTTTAACTTGCTACCCGGGCTCGCTCCAGTTTAGCGCATGCGCAATTACGATAGAGACCACAAAATATTGAATTTCACTCACGCAGGCGCAAATAGAAGATAAACCGAGGTGTGCGCATGCACACTTTGTCCGGCAAGCAAGGACGCGCTTTTGAAGTACGTATAGAGCGGGTGGGACCGCTCTGTACGTAATAGACTGTAAAATCCGGAAATTCATGGAGGGAGGAGCGAAGACCAGCAAAGTAGGTAAAAAACATTAGTTATAAATACAATAATACATATTAAAATAATTTAAAAAAAATAGCGATCACACTATATAGCATGTCAGTAATATAGTAAAGGTGAGAAAACCGGCAAACTTTACCTTCACTTTAAAACTGGGGAATAGGTAATAAAGGGATTATTTATCTTTTTAAGCAACAAAAATTCTAGTGTTGACTGTCCCTTTAAAGAACCCTGCACTATATGAATTGTGAAAGAAAAATTTGAGGTTTCATGTTCCTTTAATATTGTTAGATTAGTTTTAATTTAATTGCAGCTCAATCCATTGAACTCTTTTTAGTACATTGACTAGATTGAGTTGCAAGCACATACATGAGCAGGATTTGTAGATAATGACATCTAGGGTTCGTTCCTTGTTCTTTTCTTGTTAGATGATTCTGTTTGCCATTGGAGGCTTCCCCCATGATGTCACTCATGAAGCAAAGTCTAGGCCACTTAGTTTATAGGTCAAAAGGGGCTGTTTATCCCCAGGCTAAAAGGTTTCTGTGGATGTGCATGTCTCAGTAATGGTGCCCTTCAGATAAACACACACAAACACAATTTAAGTTTTAGTGTAAGTTATTTAAGCCTTTTATTGCTAAGCCATTTCTCATAGCTGTGCTAAAGCCATTTTTAATCATCTGCACTCATTGCATTTAAACATCAGTTTAAGTGTTTTCTCTATCTAAAGATAGTCACACAAATCACAGCTTGTTTTTTTTCATCCAATTAAGGGCTTAATTGATCAAGCTACAGAGACAACTCTACACCCCTTGGGGTGCATGCGCACTCATGTGAGCCTACTGACTACGACTTCCTAACTTGGAGATAAATCATCCCAAACCCTTCTCTCATGCGAGTGCTTGCTCAAGAGTAGAGGGCTGAGCTGCACAGTGCATGTCTACTACCCACTCACTGTTACTATGGATGGACATGTTCCCTAGCTGGGTACATTGTCTGCCCGTCAAATTATTAATTGAGCCCTAAGACACTTTTTGAAAATAACTTCTGCTTGCAGAAATACCCAGCAATTGCAATTTCATTATAAACAAACACTTCATGGTTTTATATTTAGCATCAGTTCATCTTCTCAAAATAATCATCAAATGCATAATACAAATACCCAGCAAAAGCATTTTGTCTGAATTTCAAATGAGTACTAGATTTTTTTTTTCTGACAAATTTGAAAGTTCTGACAAATTTAAAAGTTAGTTCCATTTTCCGTCCCACTGCATCATGTGACAGCCATCAGCCAATCACAAAATGCACATATGTATATATACAGTGCATTTGCTCAATAGGTGCTGGTGCCTTAGAAAGTGTGCATATAAAAAGACTGCACAATTTGATAATGGAAGTTAATTGGAAAGTAATTTAAAATAGAATAATCTATCTGAATCATGAAAGTTTAACTTTGACTTTAGTGTCGCTTTAATGACAAACTAAATAATGCCTGTATAATTCAAAGCTGTGCTATTCTCTAAAATGTTATAAGCGATTACATATTGGGTTTAAATGTCCCTTTAGCAGAAGTCATTGCGCATGCTGGCAGCTGGAATTGAACTTGTATAGTAGATCTTAAAGTGTGCAGCGTCTAAAAGCAGTTATGCAAAAGTTTAGATGTTACTTGGAAAAGCTGTGTGCACAACTCATTAGTAGCTATCACAGCTGCCAGAAACCTCTGAATGGTTTGTACAGCGCTGTGAAGGAACTTGCCTCAGTGCAGGATCCTGTTCAGACACAAAACAGGAAGGGGTGCTGTTTGTTATATTCACACAAACTCTTGGAGGTGGGGCACTGAGAATTGTTAAATTATCTCTGATGATTACAATGACACCAACCAGCATATCTAACCTGGCTTGTCAGCAGTTTCCAGTTCTCTCAAAAGGGAAATTCTTCAGTATCTTTTATACAATTATGTAAACTCCAAAAATATTTATGAAAAACTTGTAACTCCAGAGGTTAGAATTATTTTGAGATGCTGTGCAAATAAAAAAATAACATATTCAAGTATAGAGACCAGAAGAAAATTATTGTTTTCTCACTTCCCATGAACTGATAAAACATTCTCTATTTCTCACCCTTTTTTTATTCCCCAAGATTGGAAAAAAATATATTTTTTCCATCTACTTCTCACCTTTGACCCCCATCTGTTCAGCATAACTGTATGCACAGATGAGACTTTTTACTGAGCTGTATTCAAACCACATGATCAGACATAACATGCAGAGGCGTGGAAAGGGGTGTTGTCACTCTCTAACCAATCATAGGCTATCTGTTTTATTTCATGGAATTTGTGGAACACAGGCTACATTACAAGACTAAATAATTAAAGTGATGGTAAATCCTAGCGATGTAAAACAACATGATTTACCAGTACTACAAATAAAGGGGACTTTCAGTCATGAAGTATAAAATAATTCATGTTGTTCCTTTATTTGCCTGCAGCTTATATCGGAAGTTTTGTGCATTTTACAAGTTGAAAGTAAACCCGTTTACTTAAGTGCAATTGAGTTTTAAAGCGCGTCAGGATTACGTGACTTCAGAGCTCTGGTTCACTGTTACGCGAGTCAAAAAAGTTGCACATGGAAAATACATTTTAAAAATACAGTTGCACTTCTAATAAAAATTTTTAAAAAAAAAAAAACATATTGCATCAAAAAGTTATAAAAGTGCCAAAGATTTTAGTAATTTTACATAAAGATACATACATACATACACATGTCTAAATATGTGTGTGTATATATATATATATATATATATATATATATATATATGTATATATGTGTGTGTACATATGCATTTATATGTGTGTATATATATATATATATATGTATACATTTTTAGACACACACATATATATATATATATATATATATATATATATATATATATATATATAGTGTGTGCGCACATTTGTGCCCTTTGCAGTCAAGTAGCTGAAAACATGTAAAATCATATTTATGCTATATTAATTTTTAAGAAAGTGTTTAACTATGTATTTACTGTAAATATTTTACATTCCAATGTTCTTCAAATAGTGGAATATGTTCTAAGTATTTTTAAATAGATACACACACATATATTTTACCAAAATAACATCAGATATATAGTACAGTGCAAAAGTCTTATATATATATATATATATATATATATATATATATATATATATATATATATATATTGTGTGTAATATATAGATAGATATATATATTACCAAAATAACATCAGATATACAGTACTGTGCAAAAGTCTTAGGCCACCATTAGATTTGTTGTTTTAGCAAAGTTTTAATGAATATCCATATTTATTTTTCGGTCTCTTTATTAAGATACAAACAGAAAATACAGGAAATATGTACACAAAATATACCCCCCCTCCAATTTTTAGAACAAAATGGCTTCTTCAAGCAAAAGTCAGTATTTAGTTTGACCTCACATGGCACTAAGCACATCTTGAATTCCTTTGGGGTGAATGTCCTGAAGTAAACTTCAGGTATATTATACCAGGCTTCTTTCAGCACTTCCCAGAGTTCTTTAAATTGAGGTTGTCTTTTATTTCTTTCTCTGTCCAGATGATCCCATTCTGCCTCTATAATAGTTAGGTCTAGACTCTGTTTTATCAGCTGTTTTTCTCTCCAAATATTATTTCACTATTTCACTTCTCACATATTGTCGACTATTGGACCCAAAAAATTAAAACTTGGATTCGTCACTTTATAATAATGTTTTCCACTGATCTTCACTCCAATCTTTGTGAGCTTTAGCATATCTTAGCCTTTTCACCCTGTTTCCCTTCTGAAAAAGTGGTTTCTTGGCTGCTACCCTTCCACAAAGACCATTCCTGATCAAGCTTTTTCAGACTGTAGAAGGGTCAACTTGGCATCCTGATGAAGCTGCCAGGTCGTTGCTGGACTTCTTCCGGTCTTTTTAAAGAAGAAACACTGAGTCTTATCAGATTTTGAAAGTTTTCTTGGCCTTCCAGTCATTTTTTGTCCTTGACCTCTACTGATTCTGCAAATGTCTTATAACAGCTTGGATAACACATCATGAGTATTCAGTTGTTTGCTGATTTCCCTTTGAGAGTGACCTTGCTGATGCAAAAGTATGATTTTATGTCTGTCAAATTATGTGATCTTTAGCATTTCTTTCTTTCTTTCTTTTTTTTTAAATAGTTTTTATTGATGTTCAAAAAAAGTATACAGAGCAAATGAGAATAGGTTACATCTGGATTACTGATAGTCATAGTATACAATAAACCAAGCCACGCTGATACAACCGTAATATATATAAAAAAAAAAAACAGAGTTAAAGACAAACCAAGTAAAGATTTACCTGTAAAGGGGAACATTGCTCTGATTCAAGGTATTATTATTACCAGATGCACGCTGAAGATAGAACCTCACATTTTTCCCTTTTATAATATGAGTACCCCTCAGTAACTATTCAAGGCCTCTCTTGGGCCTAACTAATTGCTTAATTATTCTAGGGGGAGATGTAAGTGTAGTAAATATTATTATTTTTTACTTTCAAGTGAACTTGTGTTTAAACAAACATATTACGTCAAACGTATTTCAGCATCAGGAAAGAAGATATTTACCCCATTTGTAAGGTACAAAACAGTGTATCTAGGGGTAACTAGATATATAAAGCACATGTTTTGTATAGGTTACACAAGAGTCTTTTGTAAGATAAGTACCCCTCTGTAAATATTCAAGGCCTTGCTTAAATATTCCAGAGGGAGATGTAAATATAATAGTTTTATAGTTCAAAAAGAAACAAATATTCAACATTTTTGCTTTCAAATAAACTTGTGCTTAAATAAACAAGTAACCTCAAAAGTATTTAAACATCAGGAGAAGAAATATTTACTCCAGTCGAAAAATACAAAACTAAGAATAAGTTATCTCAGGGTATCGAGATATATAGAGGACCACGCACAAGTTTTACACTGGTTACACACAAAAAAGAATTACAATAGCGGTATTTGAGTGACAAACCGCAAAATTAGTCTTTGAACACAATTAAAGGGACACAAACCGAAAGATTTTCTTTCATGATTCAGGTAGAGAATACAATTTTAAACAACATTCCAATTTACTACTATTATCTAATTTTCTTCAGTCTTTAGATATCCTTTATTGAAGAAATATTGATGCACATGGGTGAGCCAATCACACGAGGCATCTATGTGGAGCCAGTAATCAGTAACTACTGAGCCTATCTAGATATGTTATTCAGCAAAGGATACCAAGAGAATGAAGCAAATTAGATAATAGAAGTAAATTAGAATATTGTTTAAAATTGCATGCTCATTCTAAATCATGAAAGAAACAACTTGGGTTTAATGTCCCTTTAAGGAATGTCAGAGTACTTTGGTAAATGGGGGGTGGATGTATAGGAATCCAGCTAGCAAATATAGGTGTGAAGATCGGCACTATGTAACTTAAACTAAATTTCTAGAGCGGCATTCACACATATACTGATATAATAGGTATTATTGTAAAATTCATGAGGATGTGACTGGTGCAAGCAGAAACCCATAAGGAAAATGACCACTTAATATAAGGCCTAGAGTACCTCAAGATTATATGATAAAAATAGTTATTCCTCACATAGAAGGTGTTAGAGCTGATGGTCTAGTTATGTAGGGGAGACTATTTGAGTGGGCCTATCGTTAAAATAACAGGTAAAGTGTGCGGGACTAGCATGAGTGACATATAAACATGTCATTTACAAAAAAACTGCTTACAATATTAGGCTTATCAGAGTCATTAACCTTCATTTGAAGAAAAAAAATAGAACAATAGAGCTAGAGTTCACATAAAGTCCATAACTTTAGAGTTAACAGAGGCCTCTAGGGATGAATCATGATAAATATTTACCATATATGCCTACCCGACTTATGTGCTATTCAAAGGGCTGGACAAATTTACAATGAACAGTTTTTTCTTTTATAGTATTGCCAGGATCTTAGCACTGCATATTATCTAAATGTTTAGAACTCTAGAGTGCAACTGATAACCTGAGTGCAGTAGCTACAGTGAGTTTTAATTAAATTGTAAATAAATGTGCAAACTGTACACTACAATGTTAAGCAGGTAACAAGGTGGCAGTAATGAGCTTTCTGGAATATAAAATACACTAGGAAGAGACAATAAAATGTGTTATAAACAATGCTCCATAGATATATAGACCAGTCAATACCCATTTTATGCTGCAGCTACCGTCCCAAAGCACATTAACCCAAGTCACATTATGATCTCATTTGCTTAGACATCAGGGAGAGCTGTATGTTAAAAGGGCATTATTATGAAGAAGTGTGAATATGTAGCCATAAACATTTTGTTAGCTACCCTAGTCCAAGTGACAGGATGACCTGCCAACTCCTCATTAGTCGCTAAATAATGTTGTTACAAATCAGGGAACCTATAAACCTTGCTAAATGCTTCTAACGTTGCAATAAAAACTCTAACAGTCTAAGTAAAGCAGTCATTAAATGTAAAAGTCCCCTTTTATCTTATAGAACATATTGTTATATTTTCTGGTTGTTTTCTAATAAAGAGACTGAGAAATGATTATATATGGTCAATATACCATTGCTAAAACAACAAATTAACAGTGGCCTAAGACTTTTGCATAGTACTGTATATAGAAATATTTATTTAAGAATAAATAGAACATTCTGCTATGTGAAGAACATTGGAATGTAAAATCTTAATATTTCATTGGGTCAGCACATTTGAGTAAATGTGATTAGTTTTTTTCCACTTTTTAAATTTCAATTTAAGTCAATAGGGCAATGTGTTAACGCAGTCACGATATTGGAAGTTCGGCTTTTTGCTTGTGGGAAAACGTTTCACTTTCAGCTTGTAATATGCGTGCTACCCGATGCGTGCAAAAAAATGTACCACTAGCAAATTTAACGCACAATAAATAGCGCTCCACTCGTAATCTAGCCTTTAAAGGGACATAAACCACTATTAAGGCTAGATAAAATGATGTATTCAAAACAAATGTTAGCCTGAGAATAATATGCATATTAGTTGCTTCCTACAGTAAGGGACGCTGCCATGTTGTAAACTATATTTCCATTTTGAAACACTCATTTTCTCCTCTGCTGAAGCTAATTAGTGGCAGAGTAAGAGAACAATGTGTAAAATATAGCTATGTTAGGTTTGTGAAGTCTGAAGTATGCAATTCCAATTCATAAAGAAACTGGAATACAATTACAGGAAAAGGGGACAACGTGCACCGTCTGGTCATTCTGTACAAGCTCCATGTGTAATTGTTCTTCACACTGAGTTTTTTTTTCTCACATTATAGTTATGGAATTGATGGATCCACCAATGTGACAGGAGACCAAGTGAAAAAGTTAGATGTTCTCTCCAATGACCTTGTAATCAACACACTGAAGGCCTCATTCAGCACATGCCTCCTTGTGTCAGAGGAAGACAAACATGCTATTATTGTGGAGCCTGAAAAAAGGGTATGTTTATATTTGTATCACATTTCAGCCATATTTCATTTAAAGGGACACTCAAACCTCCCGGGCTCTGGTTTGCATAATTCACAGAGAGATAGAATCAAAAGCCTAGTGTTGTAGCGCACTGGTTCTGATTGGCTGTTCTTTCTGCGGTGTAATGCAGTGAGGGGTAATCAGCAACTTGTGGGGGGGGGGGGGGGGAGTAATAAGCAAACGTGAACGTGCAAATTCAGGCAGACAGAAAAGGCTTGTTTTTATTAAAGGGATACTAAACCCAATTTTTTTCTTTAATGAGGCAGATAGAGCATGTAATTTTAAGCAACTTTCTAATTTACTCCTACTATCAAATTTTCTTCGTTCTCTTGCTATCTTTATTTAAAAAGCAGGAATTTAAAGCTTAAGAGCCAGCCCATTTAGGTTCAGAACCATGGATAGCGCTTGCTTATTGGTGGCTACATTTAGTAAAACAATAAGCAAACATAACCTAGGTTCTCAACCAAGAATGGGTCGGCTCTTAAGCTTTACATTTCTCCTTTTAAATAAAGATAGCAAGAGAACAAATAAAAGTTGATAATAGGAGTAAATTAGAAAGTTTCTTAAAATTGCATGCTCTCTCACTGGTTTTCAAACCAAACCTGTCCTCATGCCCCCACAACAGTCCAGGTTTTCTGGATTACCATGGTTGAGAGCGGGTAAAATAATCCCCTTTATTAATCAGCTGATTATTTCACCTGTGCTCCAGTTCAGATACCCTCAAAATGTGTCCTGTTAGGGAGGTCTGAGGACAGGTTTAAAAATCAGTGCTCTATCTGAATCATTAAAGAAAACATTTGGGTTTAGTGTTCCTTTAAATTTTTAAACTAATTGTTACAAAATGTACGGTCCATTTAACAAAATAAATTGTGTGTGATACATAGTACTCCATGAGAAATACCAGTAAAGCAACGTGAGATGTACATTTTGTATGTCTGTTACTATGCATACGTTAAAAGGGACCAATTAGCAACAGCTATGCTGCAATTAATACTATACTGCTCTATATATTCTTCAGTATGCGCTATTACCAAAAAAATGTAGGCAACTAATATCATTCAAAAGGTTCCATATGTCCTCCGAGTCCTCAAAAGGACCATTCAGTACTAAGTTCTAACCTTTATAGTAGGCCACCAGCACATGCTTGCTTGCATATAAATTCTATGCAAGTTGAATAAGGAGAGGAAAGGGAATGTAGAGTAGTCGGGTATTTTTTGAGGGGTAATACAGACAACGTGTGTTGTCAGAAGGTAAAAATATAATGTAGAAGGGATAAAGGGCTCCAGGATAAGACTTCAAGGGTTGCTTGTGTCCTCCAGACCAACAGAAGACCTCCAAAGAGAGAAGTTGATTTCTTAAAACTGCATAACTTTGTTTGAAAGCCAAAGTGAGGCAAAAAAATAATATCATGTTTTTTTTGTTGTAGCTAGTTAAAAGTTTACTAGTTTGTTAGGTTAAAGTTATATAATCCTTGTTTTTCTACCAAGTAACAATATAAAAGCTGTCCTTGCATGACCTTAAAGGCACATAAAACTAGTTGAGATGGAGACAAAATATAATAATATGTACATTAATTACTTTACCTGCAAATTTATACAGCAGTGCCTCGCCATTAACCCTTTTAAGTTCCTGAATTGTACAGATCTAACTCCCCACACACAATTCCTTTTATGGCTGTAGCTATATCCATTGTTGTTTTGGTAAAATGCACAAATGAATAGGGATTATCTGCTGGAGCATGCCTAGAAGCTGTGAACTCAGGTGAAATACAATGCCTGTGTCTAAACACTGAGAAGAGGGGTGGAGCACAGTGTCTATTTTTTCAAATTATTTTAAAATACTTAATTAGCCCTTTTAGGATATGCACAGATCTCAACCTGTTTTATGGCACTTTAAGGCATATTGCATAAATGCTAGATATAATGTTATATTCAAAGAAAATATGCAAATTTATTATTTTAAAATGCTATTCATTGTTTAAATGTTGAACTGATAAGTGTAAAGGCTTAGTTTCCATAAAGCTAGACTCTCCACTTTATCTATTTTTTCTGCTAATGACAAATAGGGACATATATAAATTAGCCAATGAAGGAGAGTGTGCAAATGAGGATCTGTGGAATATAGGGTTTTTAAAGAAACTATCTACCAGCGTTTACACACAACATTGTTTGCACACTCTCTTTTATAGAAAGTCAGTGGATTTGAGAAAAGCAACTATTTTCAGAGTTAAAGGGACTCTGTGCTATAACATTTGTTTCCCGTTATGTGATCTAGATAACTTGTTATGCCCCTTTCAGAGAATTTAATGTATATGTTTATTTTTGTATTTGAAATAAATGGTTTTGCTCATTAAAATCATCACCTGTTCTATAGGACATGTCCATACCAATGCCTATTTCAAATAACAAATAAAGGTAAATTAACTGTTTACCAACAATTAAGTACAATGCACTTTAACCTTTTACCGCCGTTATGCCGTTGTATTCCGTCACAACGGCGCTGGGCTTTAAAGCCGTTATGACGGAATACAACGTCAAAGCCAATGGCTGTCCTGAAGCCTACTGCGCTTGCAGGATTTGATTATGGTCTGGAGGGCGTTCCTAGCGTCATAGGGACGCCCCCCCAGACCCGATCCCATCATTGATATCTCGCGATCGTTTGCACGATCGCGTGATTTCAATTTGTCTACTAACCCGGTCACGAAAGGGTTAAATTGCATGCAAATGGGACAAAATAAATAAAAGTATTAGCAAAGTGTTTTTCACTACCAGTACACAAACATTTTATATTAGTCTGAAACAGTTTATTGTCCCTTTAATACATATACGCTTTTGATATGTACAAATGTATTAGATCAGCACATTTGGGGGGAAAAAAAAAGTTTTATAAAAACAGCATAATACACAATAAATGCATGCTGTAAAAGTATACACCATTGCTCCAAAAACACAGCTGAAAATGTGTGCACTTAAAGGGATATGAAACCAAATATTTTTCTTTCATGATTCGGATAGAGCATGCAATTTCTCCAACATTGGTGTGTCCGGTCCACGGCTTCATCCTTACTTGTGGGATATTCTCTTCCCCTACAGGAAATGGCAAAGAGAGCACCCAGCAAGAGCTGTCCATATAGCTCCCCCTCTGGCTCCCCCCCCCCAGTCATTCTCTTTGCCGCTCTGAACAAGTAGCATCTCCACGGGGATGGTAAAGAGTATGTGGTGTTAGTTGTAGTTTTTTATTCTTCTATCAAGAGTTTGTTATTTTAAAATAGTGCCGGTTTGTACTATTTACTCTAAAACAGAAAAGGATGAAGAGTTCTGTTTAAAGAGGAGTATGATTTTAGCAGCAGTAACTAAAATCAATTGCTGTTCCCACGCAGGACTGTTGAGCCCAGAGAACTTCAGTTGGGAGGAACAGTTTGCAGACTTTTCTGCTCAAGGTATGATCAGTCATATTTCTAACAAGACATGTTAATGGTAGAAGACTGTCAGTTTTCCCTTAAGGGGTAAGTAAGCCATTTTTCTTAGACTCATAACAGATTAAGGCTTACAAATGGGCTATACACTGGTTGACACTATGGTGGGCTAAATCGATTGTTTTATTTTATATTCTAATGGCATTTAGAGTGTTTTGTGCACTTAAAAGCACTTTTGGGAACGTTTTTTATCGCCTGGCATTGAGTTAGACGGCATTCAGTCAGGAAGGCCCCTTCACTCTGGTATGCAGAGGAAGGAGGCCCCGTTTTCGCGCCTCAATTGCGCAGTTTACTTCCATGGCAGTGCATACAGCTTCATGTGAGGGGTCCTGTGGGTCTATACCTTCAGATGGCTTATGTTCTGTGTGTATGAAAGCCAAGGTGGTTCCCCCAATTAATGTTTGTGCAAATTGTGTCATAGCGTCCAAACAAAGTATGGACAGTACTGCCACATTGAATAAAATTGCCCAAGATGATTCTTCTAATGAAGGTAGTGGGGATAGTTCCTCATCCTCTCCTTCTGTGTCAACACCAGTTTTGCCCGCGCAGGCGATACCTAGTACATCTAGCGTGCCAATGCTTGTTACTATTTAACAGTTAACAGCAGTAATGGATAATTCTATAGCAAATCTGTTATCCAAACTGCCATCCTACCCTAGAAAGCGTGACAGCTCAGTTTTAAATACAGAAGATGTGCAGGTTGGCGCTGAGGACAATTTATCAGTTATACCCTCACATCAATCTGAATTGGCAGTGAGGGAGGGCCTGTCTGAGGGGGAAATTTCTGATTCAGGAAAAGTTTCTCAGCAGGCAGACACTGATGTCGTAACATTTAAATTTAAGTTAGAACATCTCCGCGCCCTGCTTAAGGAGGTCCTAACTACTCTTGATGACTGTGATTCTTTGGTTATTCCAGATAAATTGTGCAAGATGGACAAATTCTTAGAGGTCCCAGTGCACGCTGATGCCTTTCCGATACCCAAGCGGGTGGCGGTATAGTGACTAAGGAGTGGGAAAAGCCAGGTATACCTTTTGTTCCACCTCCTATATTCAAGAAAATGTTCCCCATTGTTGACCCCAGAAGGGACGCATGGCAAACGGTTCCTAAGGTTGAGGGGGCAGTGTCAACGTTAGCTAAGCGAACAACTATTCCTATTGAGGACAGTTGCGCTTTTAAAGATCCTATGGATAAAAAATTGGAAGGATTGCTAAAAAAGATATTTGTTCAGCAAGGTTTCCTGCTTCAACCAATCTCGTGCATTATTCCTGTCACCACGGCAGCGTATTTTTGGTTCGAGGAACTAGAAAATTCGCTCCAAAAAGAGACTCCATATGATGAAGTCATGGACAGAATTCACGCACTAAAGTTGGCTAATTCCTTTATTTTGGATGCCGCTTCCCAATTGGCTAAGTTAGTGGCGAAAAATTCAGGGTTTGCAATAGTGGCGCGCAGAGCGCTTTGGCTAAAATCCTGGTCGGCGGATGTGTCGTCCAAGAATAAATTGCTTAATATTCCTTTCAAAGGTAAGACCCTTTTCGGGCCGGAATTGAAAGAGATTATTTCAGACATTACTGGTGGAAAGGGACATGCCCTCCCACAGGATAGGCCTTTCAAGGCTAAGAACAAATCTAATTTTCGTTCCTTTTGCAATTTCAGGAACAGACCGAATCCTAACTCTGCGGCCTCCAGACAAGAAGGCAACTCTTCCCAGCCTAAGCCAGCATGGAAACCATTGCAAGGCTGGAACAAGGGTAAACAGGCCAAGAAGCCTGCTGCTGCTACCAAGACAGCATGAAGGGGTAGCCCCCGATCCGGGACCGGATCTAGTAGGGGGCAGACTTTCTCTCTTCGCTCAGGCTTGGGCAAGAGACGTTCAGGATCCCTGGGCACTAGAAATAGTCTGTCAGGGGTATCTTCTAGAGTTCAAGGAACTTCTTCCAAGGGGAAGGTTCCACATGTCTCGCTTATCTTCAGACCAGATAAAGAGACAGGCATTCTTACATTGCGTAGGAGACCTATTAAAAATGGGAGTGATAAACCCAGTTCCAACAGCGGAACAAGGTCTGGGTTTTTACTCAAACCTGTTTGTAGTTCCAAAAAAAGAGGGAACTTTCAATTCCAATTCTGGATCTAAAAATTCTAAACAAATTCCTCAGAGTTCCATCATTCAATGACTACCGTGGACTTAAAGGATGCGTATCTGCATATTCCTATCAACAAAGATCATCATCAGTTCCTGAAGTTCGCCTTCATGGACAAACATTACCAGTTCGTGGCTCTTCCGTTCGGTTTGGCCACTTCTCCCAGAATCTTCACAAAGGTGCTAGGATCCCTTCTAGCGGTTCTACGACCGAGGGGCATTGCTGTAGCACCTTACCTAGACGACATTCTAATCCAAGCGTCGTCTCTTTCCAAAGCAAAGGCTCATACAGACATTGTTCTAGCCTTTCTCAGATCTCACGGGTGGAAGGTGAACGTAGAAAAGAGTTCCCTGTCTGCGTCAACAAGAGTTCCCTTTTTGGGAACAATAATAGATTCTTTAGAAATGAAGATCTTCCTGACAGAGTTCAGAAAGTCAAAGCTTCTAAACGCTTGTCAAGTTCTTCACTCTATTCTGCAGCCTTCCATAACTCAGTGCATGGAAGTAGTAGGATTGATGGTTGCAGCAATGGACATAGTTCCTTTTGCTCAAATTCATCTAAGACCATTACAACTGTGCATGCTCAATCAGTGGAATGGGGACTATGCAGACTTGTCTCCCCAGATTCAAGTAGACCAGGTAACCAGGGATTCTCTCCGCTGGTGGTTGTCTCACGATCACCTGTCTCAGGGAATGAGTTTCCGCAGACCAGAATGGGTCATTGTCACGACCGACGCCAGTCTCTTAGGCTGGGGTGCGGTCTGGGACTCTATGAAAGCTCAAGGTCTATGGTCTCGAGAAGAGTCTCTTCTTCCGATAAACATTTTAGAACTGAGAGCGATATTCAATGCGCTCCTGGCGTGGCCTCACCTAGCAAAGGCCAAATTCATAAGGTTCCAGTCGGACAACATGACGACTGTAGCGTACATCAATCATCAGGGGGGAACAAAGAGTTCCTTAGCGATGAGAGAGGTATCCAAGATCATCAAATGGGCAGAGGATCACTCCTGCCACCTATCTGCAATTCACATCCCAGGAGTGGACAACTGGGAGGCGGATTATTTGAGTCGTCAGACTTTTCATCCGGGGGAGTGGGAACTCCACCTGGAGGTTTTTGCCCAGTTAACTCAACTATGGGGCATTCCAGATATGGATCTGATGGCGTCTCGCCAGAACGCAAAGGTTCTTCGATACGGGTCCAGATCCAGGGATCCCAAGGCGACACTGGTGGATGCATTAGTGGCGCCTTGGTCGTTCAACCTAGCTTATGTATTTCCACCGTTCCCTCTCCTTCCCAGGCTTGTAGCCAGGATTAAACAGGAGCAGGCCTCGGTGATTCTAATAGCCCCTGCGTGGCCACGCAGGATTTGGTATGCAGACCTGGTGAATATGTCATCGGCTCCACCATGGAAGCTACCTTTGAGGCAGGATCTTCTAGTACAAGGTCCGTTCGAACATCCAAATCTAGTCTCTCTCCAACTGACTGCTTGGAAATTGAACGCTTGATTCTATCTAAGCGTGGGTTTTCAGATACAGTCATAGATACTCTGGTTCAAGCCAGAAAACCTGTATCTAGGAAGATTTACCATAAGATATGGCAAAAATATATCCGTTGGTGTGAATCCAAGGGATTCCCTTGGAGTAAAATTAAAATTCCTAGGATACTTTCCTTTCTCCAAGAAGGTCTGGATAAAGGTTTGTCAGCTAGTTCCTTAAAAGGACAGATATCTGCTCTGTCTGTTTTGTTACACAAACGTCTGGCAGCAGTGCCAGATGTACAGGCGTTTGTACAGGCGTTTGTACAGGCGTTAGTTAGAATCAAGCCTGTTTACAGACCCATGACTCCTCCTTGGAGTCTAAATTTAGTTCTTTCAGTTCTTCAGGGGGTTCCGTTTTAACCCATGCATTCCATAGATATTAAGTTACTATCTTGGAAAGTTCTGTTTTTGGTTGCTATTTCTTCTGCTAGAAGAGTTTCTGAATTATCTGCTTTGCAGTGTACTTCTCCCTATCTGGTATCCCATACAGATAAGGTAGTTTTACGTACCAAGCCTGGTTTTCTTCCAAAGGTCGTTTCCAACAGGAATATTAACCAGGAAATTGTTGTTCCTTCTCTGTGTCCGAATCCAGTTTCAAAGAAGGAACGCTTGTTACACAATCTAGATGTGGTCCGTGCTTTAAAGTTCTATTTAGAAGCAACAAAGGATTTCAGACAGACATCATCCTTGTTTGTTGTGTATTCTGGTAAGAGGAGAGGGCAGAAAGCTACTGCTACCTCTCTTTCTTTTTGGCTGAAAAGCATCATCCGATTGGCTTATGAGACTGCCGGACGGCAGCCTCCTGAACGTATTACAGCTCATTCTACTAGAGCTGTGGCTTCCACATGGGCTTTCAAGAACGAGGCTTCTGTTGATCATATCTGTAAGGCAGCGACTTGGTCTTCTCTGCATACTTTTGCCAAATTTTACAAATTCGATACTTATGCTTCTTCGGAGACTATTTTTGGGAGAAAGGTTTTGCAAGCCGTGGTGCCTTCCGTTTAGGTAACCTGGTTTGCTCCCTCCCTTCATCCGTGTCCTAAAGCTTTGGTATTGGTTCCCACAAGTAAGGATGAAGCCGTGGACCGGACACACCAATGTTGGAGAAAACAGAATTTATGTTTACCTGATAAATTTCTTTCTCCAATGGTGTGTCCGGTCCACGGCCCGCCCTGGTTTTTAATCAGGTTTGAAAAATTTCTTTCTTTATACACTACAGTCACCACGGCACCCTATGGTTTCTCCTTTTTCTCCTAACCGTCGGTCAAATGACTGGGGGGCGGAGCCAGAGGGGGAGCTATATGGACAGCTCTTGCTGGGTGCTCTCTTTGCCATTTCCTGTAGGGGAAGAGAATATCCCACAAGTAAGGATGAAGCCGTGGACCGGACACACCGCTGGAGAAAGAAATTTATCAGGTAAACATAAATTCTGTTTTTAAGCAACTTTCTAATTTGCTCCTATTATCAATTTTTCTTCGTTCTCCTGCTTATCTTCATTTGAATAAGCAGAAATATAAGCATAGGAGCCCATTTTTTTTGGTTCAGCACCTGTGTAGCGCTGATTGGTGGCTACATTTTGGTTTAACTGTGAAAGTAATTTCATTAAACATTTTGTTATAATTTTGTTAGCTTGTATCTCTCTTTTAAAGAAAGAAAAAATAAATAAACATGCTGGAAGCAATTAACTTGTAAAAAATGATGCATTTTCTTCAGTTTGTGTATTTATTTCTTGTATTGTGTCATGGTCAATGTATAAAAGAAATATAATTTATGATTAGCAAATCATATTTTTATGTTTTAACAGTGCTACAAAATAATAAAATAAATAAAAATAAAACCAAACAAAAAACCCTCTTCCAATGAAGTTCAGGAAGTTTCTTCAGCTGAAGAAATCTTCATATAGTGATGAAACTGTGCTTAAGCAAGGCACGGCTTGTGGAGAGATTGCATGTTGTTGTGCACAGTTTTGCCAATAAAGAATGTATTTTCCTTGTTGTGTGGTTTCCTGTAATGACTGCTTGTCAAAGGAACTTAAAACAAAATTACATTTTCTTGCTTAAGATAGATTATGTAATTTTAAGTGTCTTACTTATATTATTAAACTAATTTGTTCTCTTAGTAGCCTTTCTTCAAAAGTATACCTGGGTAGGCTCAAGTGAAGCAATGTACTACTGGGAGCTAGCTGGCAATTAGTGGCTACACACATGTCTTTTGCCATTGGCTCACCAGATGTGTTCGGCTAAATCCCAGTAATGCATCACCGCTCTGGAGCTTACTTTCACTGTAAGTTTAACCCCTATTCAAGGGTTAAACACATAGTTATGTGCAAGCAATAGTACAGTAATGAAATGCGTTAGAGATTGTTATGCCATTTATCATCTGTATGTAGTAGACTCCAGCAAAGCTGTAATGTTACAGAAGGGGAAACCTCACAAGAGGTAATCTCATTTGCTAGTAATCCGCTGAAGCCACCAGTTAAAGACAGTCACTAGAATATGATCTTTATCGTGTTTTAGTCTCTGTACCAAATGTATGAAAGTAGCGTTGACTGTTTAATAGTAATATACACATTGTAACTCTGTAATTCTTCATGTGTAGGGAAAATACATTGTCTGCTTTGACCCGCTGGATGGCTCCTCAAACATTGACTGCCTGGCGTCCATTGGAACCATTTTTGCAATCTACAAAAAGGTAACTATAATTATTTGTTACTTCCCACAAACAGACATTGTGGACTCCCATATCCAATGCAAATGACACAGATTATCAAATCTATTCTGATATTTGTTGTTGTAGCAGAAGAAGTGCAATATAGATTCTCCTCAGCATGTCTCTTGTAATACGCTCTGTCCTTTTCACTCTTTCCTATTCTGTTTATATTCTCTTCTCCTATAAACCAGCAGCAACTTTTTTGTTCAGTTTTTCATCTTTTACCCCTAAAAGACAGAACATATAATTTTATACACCGTTTCCATTTTATTTCTATTATCAAATGTGCTGTATTATATTGGTATCATTTGTTTATGGAGCAGAAATGCACTACTGGAGCTATCTGAATACATCTGGTTGAGCCAATGACAAGAGGCCTATATGTGTAGCCACCAGCTAGCTCCCAGTAGTTCATTGCTGCTCCTCAGCCCGGAGACAGAACTTTTTTTCACTTTCTGAGATGAGATTTTTTTGTGAAAAATTTTCTGCAGGTAATTTTTAAATTAAATAAAATGTATAAATTTGTCAGTTACACTAAAGCACCAGATTAATTGCAATGTGTTGGTTATCTGGAGAATAAATCAATATTTTAAATTTTATAATCTAGTGCAGTAGTTGAAAATTGCATTGCATATTAGCTACAGACAAAAAAAGTAATTGTAAAATGTCTCTTGAATTAATTTGTTTCCTTTTCTCTTAGTCTAGCATAGAAACGTAGTAATAAAAAAGGTGCATTTCTCATACGAATAGCTTACATTTAGAGAAAAACAGCTTTGCAGACTGTGAAAAGCTAGGGAACGAGCTTGCAAAAATCTCAGAGCCAGACAACAATCAACTACTGCATATTTGATTGTTGTCTTCAAACAGCACTTTGCTCTGGATGCACTGTGGTAAGGAAAACTTATACAATGCAGCCTGAGAACAGCTCTGTTTAAAAAGAACAGCTCTGTGTAAAAAGAACAGCTCTGTGTAAAAAGAACAGCCTAATGTGGAGCAGCACTGAAAAGTTAAAGTGCTAACAGTTCCTGTTCTTTCTGCAAACATGCTGCATTTTCTGCGATTACATCTCAGACCACTCTATGTTCTGCCTTGGGGTCAGCATACATAGGTATGCATTTCAGTGAAGGACATAAAGATAACAAAGACATTTAAAACACAAGCAAATGTAAACCTAAGTGCTCATGTGACAATGTAAAACTTTCTTTTCCAGACTTCTGAAAACGAGCCCTGTGAAAAAGATGCCTTACAACCTGGCCGTAACATTATAGCAGCAGGCTATGCGCTGTACGGTAGCGCCACAATGATGGTTCTCGCCACTGAGTGCGGAGTCAACGGTTTCATGCTTGATCCAGTAAGTGCTGTTTTTATTGCATTATTCAGCTGTCATTTCAACATGAACGTAATATGTGATCTTTAAAAGGGAAATGAAACCCACATTTTTTCTTTCATGATTCAGATAGAGAATACAATTTTATTATCAAATGTGCTTTGTTCCCTTGTTATTCTTTGTTGAAGAGATATCTAGATAGGTAGCGTGCACGTCTGAATCACTACATGATAGGAAACAGCGCTGCCATCTAGTGTTCTTGCTAATGTATAACATTGTTGTAAAACTGCTGCCATATAGTGCCACAGACATGTGCACACTCCTGGGCTTGCATCCCTGACTTTTAACAAAGGATACCAATAAAACAAAGAGAATTTGATAATAGAAGTAAATTGAAATGTTCTTTAAAATTTGGGGTTTTATGTCCCTTTAAGAAATATATATATATGTGTGTTCTCTAAGGAAAGAAAACAAAAACCTAACATATAAAATACATGGACAGACTCGAGCCTTGTTGCTGAATTCATAATGTAAAGTACTAACTCCTTTTTACATGGTACAGTATATGTAGTCACTTGTTACAACAGGCTATAACTAGTACCAAAGTCTGGTATCACAGGACCCATTATAATGTGCTTAGGACAGTGTTTTTCAACCAGTGTGCCGTGAGAGATCCTCGGGTGTGCCGCGGCAGACTGACAATATGTCATGTATAGTTTGTAGGAGGCATAGCATGACAGCACAGTACAGTGTGTGTATATATATATATATATATATATATATATATATACTGTATATATATCCTGTATTAGGCTACAATATGTGATTTTGTAAAATTTTGGGATGGTGGTGTGCCACAGGATTTTTTTATGTAAAAAAGTGTGCCACGGCAAAAAAAGGTTGCAAATGACTGGCTTAGGATACACAGCGTAATCATATTATTGTGCCTAATATAGCTCGTCGTGCTAATGCACCTGTATTTAATACTCTTAGTTAAGTACCTGCTGCAAATAATAATATTTTTTTTTTTTAAAAAGCGCTTTTGTATGGAAAATGCAAGATGGTTAACTTGACAAAGGTATGACAGTTTACTTATTTGTTTTGTCTACTGAATTAAAAGGATAGGAAAGTCAAAATTAAAGGGACAGTCTAGGCCAAAATAAACTTTCATTATTCAGATAGGGCATGTAATTTTAAACATTTTTCCAATTTACTTTTATCACCAATTTTGCTTTGTTCTCTTGGTATTCTTCGTTGAAAGCTTAACCTAGGAGGATCATATGCTAATTTCTTAGACCTTGAAGCCCACCTCTTTCAGAATGCATTTTAACAGTTTTTCACCACTAGAGGGTGTTAGTTCACATATTTCATATAGATAACACTGTGCTCGTGCACGTGAAGTAATCTGGGAGCAGGCACTGATTGGCTAGACTGCAAGTCTGTCAAAACAACTGAAAAAAGGGGCAGTTTGCAGAGGCTTAGATGCAAGATAATCACAGAGGTTAAAAGTATATTATTGTAACTGTGTTGGCTATGCAAAACTGGGAAATGGGTAATAAAGGGATTATCTATCTTTTAAAACAATAAAAATTCTGGTGTAGACTGTCCCTTTAAACTTGCATGATTCAGATAGAGCAGGTCATTTTGAGACACTTCTAAATTCACTTCTATTTTCAAATGTGCTTCATTCTCTTAGTATCCCTTCTTAAAAAACAAATGAATACGCACATTTCATACACTAGCGGGAGCTGCTGCTAATTGGTGCCTGCACACTTTTGTCTCTTGTGATTGGCTAAATAGATATTTTCAGCTTCCTGTTAGTAGTGCAGTGCTGTCCCTTCAGCAATGGATAACAAGAGAATGAAGAAAATTTGATAATAGAATTAAATTGGAAAGTTGTTTAAAATTGTATTTTCTATCTGAATCATAAAAAGTAAATTTCTGGGTTTACTATCCCTTTAATGAGTCAATGTGTTTGCCTTTTTTATTTTATTTTTGTTTCCAGGCAATTGGAGAATTCATATTGGTTGATAACGATATGAAAATCAAAAAGAAGGGCAATATTTACAGTCTGAATGAGGGCTATGCGAAATACTTTGATGCTGCAGTAACCGAGTACTTACAAAAAAAGAAATTCCCAGAAGTAAGTGTGAAAAATTCCAATGTGTTACAGGATATTTAATGTACAGATCATGTTTAGATTCATATAGTGCTTTCAATTTAAATAACTCCATCCCAAGCATGAGAAATAAAATGGATGATGGCATCAGACAACCAAATATTAATTTACAATAGTTTCATTTGAAAGTGTAACTACTTTGTGGTTCAATTATAGAAGTCAATAATAGGAGTTTATTATAGAATGATTAACTGACAGCTTTAGGTTGAGGTTGACAGTGTTATTGGAAAGTGTGTTTACCCTTTTAATGCAGTGCAGTAGTAGTTTAGTAGTTGTTGAGGATTCATCTTAAAGGGCCATTAAACACTAAATACATTTTTATAAGCATAGCCATGGGCGCCGCCATGTTGAAATCTTTCTTACACTATATTCCACTGCTGACTTGTTTGCACATGTGCAGCAACTCTCCTTTAGGTACCTGCAATGTAACCTAGGTTCCAAAATGGCAGCACTCACGATTACACGGAGGTGCATGAAATGTATTTAGTGTTTAGGGCCCCTTTTAATCTAGCTTTGTGCAAGCGAATGCATGAAACTCTGTATCTCTTTCCTACTGGCCTCAAAGCTGTCCGAAAAGAACTAGTTAAAGGGACAGTAAACAACTTGTAATTTATAAGACATTTCTGTTGTGTTGCTGTAGAATAACATATGAACCAAGTCATAATGTTTTTCAAACAAATTAACATACTTTATACTGCAATTATATTCAGTAACCAAACTCCATCTACCATTTACTTTATTTGGAGGAGCCAATCTGGGCTTTAGTCTGCAGACAACAAGGCTAGCCACTATAGTGCACTGTTTTGCTGTTTTTTTTTATCAGTTATAGCCAGTTAGGTACAGATATGTAGCAAGGTTATACTCTTGACAAGTCAGCAGGTGCATTTCAAGGTCTGCAAGTTAGAAATTATTCTATTTTCAGAGCTAAAATACATGAAAGGGGAGCAAAATAAATAATTACACTATAATGCAAAGTTGTATCATGCATAACTAAACATTTTATTTAAAAATCTCAAGGTGTTTACTGTCCCTTTTAAAGGGACATTAAACTCAAAATGTCATTCCCCATAAAATGTTGAATTATGCATAGTCAAAACATTTGCAGTATACTTTAATTATTTATTTTCCAACTTCCTTGATTTTTTTAATGCTGATAATTGTGGATTCATTCTATTCACATATAAAAATATTCTATGCATATATAAAAAAAACATCTTTAATGTCCTGCTAACTGAGCAAAGAGGAATAGTATTTGAGATAATGAACATGTCCAGACACCATGACTGACTGCTTTAAATCTGTATAATATTTGCAGTTTCCCCAGTACTTGGTGTCCTTGCAAGTGACTCAACAGTAAGCAAGTAGTGATTGGAACCATGCGCATTGGTGACAAGAATTCAGGGGCAATTTCATCACTGCTGTACATACTAGTAACTGGCAGTTATTTCATGGTGAAACATAAGACAAAATAGATGCAAGTACTGGTTAGAGTACATTGAATGAGGTGTCTGCATTTTTATATTGTACTACAGATCAGACATTTTTATAAATATACAGTATCTCACAAAAGTGAGTACACCCCTCACATTTTTGTAAATATTTTATTATATCTTTTCATGTGACAACACTGAAGAAATTACACTTTGCTACAATGTAAAGTAGTGAGTGTACAGCCTGTATAACAGTGTAAATTTGCTGTCCCCTCAAAATAACTCAACACACAGCCATTATTGTCTAAACCGTTAGCAACAAAAGTGAGTACACCCCTAAGTGGAAATGTACAAATTGGGCCCAAAGTGTCAATATTTTGTGTGGCCACCATTATTTTCCAGCACTGCCTTAAACCTCTTGGGCATGGAGTTCACCAGAGCTTCACAAATTGCAACTGGAATCCTCTTCTACTCCTCCATGACGACATCACGGAGCTGGTGGATGTTAGAGACCTTGTGTTCCCCTACCTTCCGTTTGAAGATGCCCCACAGATGCTAAATAGGGTTTAGGTCTGGAGACATGCTTGGCCAGTCCATCACCTTTACTCTCAGCTTCTTTAGCAAGGCAGTGGTCATCTTGGAGGTGTGTTTGGGGTCGTTATCATGTTGGAATACTGCCCTGCGGCCCAGTCTTCATAGGGAGGGGATCATGCTCTGCTTCAGTATATCACAGTACATGTTGGCATTCATGGTTCCCTTAATAAACTGTAGCTCCCCAGTGCCGGCAGCACTCATGCAGACCCAGACCATGACACTGCCACCACCATGCTTGACTGTAGGCAAGATACACTTGTCTTTGTACTCCTCACCTGGTTGCCTGCAACACAGGCTTGACACCATCTGAACCAAATAAGTTTATCTTGGTCTCATCGGACCACAGGACATGGTTCCAGTAATCCATGTCCTTAGTCTGCTTGTCTTCAGCACACTGTTTGCAGGCTTTCTTGTGCATCATCTTTAGAAGAGGTTTCCTTCTGGGATGACAGCCATGCAGACCAATTTGATGCAGTGTGCGGCGTATGGTCTGAGCACTGACAGGCTGACCCCCCACCCCTTCAACCTCTGCAGCAATGCTGGCAGCACTCATAAGTCTATTTCCCAAAGACAACCTCTGGATATGATGCTGAGCATGTGCACTCAACTTCTTTGGTCAACCATGGCGAGGCCTGTTCTGAGTGGAACCTGTCCTGTGAAACCGCTGCATGCTCTTGCCCACCGTACTGCAGCTCCGTTTCAGGGTCTTGGCAATCTTCTTATAGCCTAGGCCATCTTTATGTAGAGCAACAATTCTTTTTTTCAGATCCTCAGAGAGTTCTTTGCCATGACGTGCCATGTTGAACTTCCAGTGACCAGTATGAGAGAGTGTGAGAGCGATAACAACAAATGTAACACACCTGCTCCCCATTCACACCTGAGACCTTGTAACACTAACTAGTCACATGACACCGAGGAGGGAAAATGGCTAATTGGGCCTAATTTGTACATTTCCACTTAGGGGTATACTCAATTTTGTTGACCACGGTTTAGACAATAATGGCTGTGTGTTGAGTTATTTTGAGTGCACAGCAGATTTACACTGTTATACAGGCTGTACACTCACTATTTTACATTGTAGCAAAGTGTCATTTCTTCAGTGCTGTCACATGAAAAGATATAATAAAATATTTTCAAAAATGTGAGGGGTGTACTCACTTTTGTGAGATACTGTGTGTGTATATATATATATATATATATATGTGTATGTATGTATATAAACACCAATGTACAAAAATTTCTTGCAGGTGTAAACACATGGAAGTGCTAGAATTACATGCTCTTATGAATTTGAGCATATCATTTTCCACTACAATTTCTCTTTAAGGAAGAACAGCTTCTGCGCTGGCAACTTGGATATTCAGTAACCAGAAATAACCTGTAATATTTTATGTGTCATATAGTTTAATTTCAAAATAGTTTTTCATGTGAGATGTAGCTGCAAATAACTAATTGAACTGATATGAACTGGTATTGCTTACAAAACTAAACAAACTATGTGCATGGATTGAAATGAAAAGGATCTTGTTCGCTTTTATAAGCATGACAAATGACTCTAATGGTTATTTATAATTGGTTTGCTTTGCTTGTATAGCACTGTGCAAAAGTTCTAGGCAGATGTGAAAAAAATGCTGTAAAGTAAGAATGCTTTAAAATATAGAAATGTTAATAATTTATTCTATAACAAAAAAAATAGAAACGTTAATAATTTATTCAGTTAACAAAGTGCGTGAAGTGAAAATGAGTAAAAAGAACAAAAATCAAATCAATATACGGTGTGAACACACTTTGCTTTCAAAACAGCATCAATTTTTGTAGGTACACTTGTGCAAAGTCAGGGATTTTGTAGGCATATAGTCCAGTGAATGATTAAACAATTATACCAAACAGGTGCTAATGAGCATCGATTTGTAGAGTGAAACAGTTGTTAACTGAAACAGAAATAGCTGTGTTGGAGGAATAAAACTAGGTAAGGAACAGCCAAACTCTGCTAACAAGGTCAGGTTGCTGAAGACAGTTTAAGGTAAAAAGTCTTAGACCATGGCATGATCGAGCACAGCATCAAGACATATGGTAGTTATACTGCGTCAGTAAGGTCTCTCTCAGGCAGAAATTTCAAGGCAGACCGGGGTTTCCAGATGTGCTGTGCAAGCTCTTCTGAAGAAGCACAAAGAAACGGGCAAAGTTGAGGACCGTAAATGCAGTGATCGGCCACAGAAATTTAGTGCAGCAGATGAAAGACACATCATGCTTGCTTCCCTTTGCAATTAAAAGATTCCAGCAGTGCCATCAGCTCAAACTTGGCAGAAACCAGTGAAACCCTAGTTCACCCATCTACTATCTGGAGAAGTCTAAAGTGATCTTCATGTAAGAATTGCAGCCAAAAAGCCATACCTCTGATATGGGGAAAAAAGGACAAGCGACTCAACTATACACAAAAACACAGGAATTGAGATGCAGAAAATTACAGCAGGTGCTCTGGACTAATGGGTCAAACTTTGAAAGGCAGTTTGTTCTCTGAAGGACTGGAGAGTGGTACAAGAATGGAAAAGTATCTGCAGGCAACAGTGAAGCATGGTGGAGGTTCCTTACAAATTTGGGGCTGCATTTCTGCAAATGGAGTTGGAGATTTGGTCAGAATTAATAGTCTCCTCAATGCTGATAATTATCCATTAGTCAATACCTTCAGGGAGACATCTGATTGGCCCTAAATTTTTCTGCAGAGTGACAAAGACCCAAACATATAGCCGAAGTCATAAAGAACTATCTAAAGCATGTGAAAAACAAGGAGTCCTGGAAGTGATGATATGGCCCCCACAGAGCCCTGTTATCAAGATCATTGCGTCTGTCTGGGTTTACATGAAGAGACAGAAGCAGCTGAGACTGCCTAAATCCGCAGAAGAATTGTGATTCTCCAAGATGTTTGGAACAACCTATCTGCCGAGTTCCTTAAAAACAGTGTACAAGTGTACCATGAAGAATTGATGCTGTTTTGAAGACAAATGGTTATCACACCAAATATTGATTCGATTTAGATTTTTCGTTTGTTCACTCACTTTGTATTTTGTAATTGATTAAAAAAAAAAACTATTAACATTTCTATTTTTGAAAGCAGTCTTACTTTATAGCATTTTTTCACACTGTACTAAAACATTTGCACAGTACTGTATGTCTTCAATTTAAACTCCTTTTAGCACTATATAGAATATTAGGAACTGAATCTTGAATAGTTAAAGATCATTAGTGGCAAAGTGATTTGTGATTCCACATTTTAATATCTATTTTTTATTTCTAAAGGATGGAAGCTCACCCTATGGTGGAAGATATGTGGGCTCTATGGTAGCTGATGTACACAGGACGTTAGTGTATGGTGGAATCTTTTTGTACCCTGCTAATGTAAAGAGCCCAAAAGGAAAGGTCAGTGTCCATCTCTGTTAGTATTGTATGTGAATATAGTCATAGAGAAGAGGGGCAAGTAAACAATCAATATCTTAGAGGTTCAAGTAAATAACTTGCCTGGATAGACAGATGAATGTGGAAGTGCAGAACATACATGCACTGTGACATTTTGTCAGCTGTGAGCTGAAGAGAGCATAGAAAAAGACTTGGCTAATGTGAGGGTATCAGATGAATAAGTCAGCAGTATGGGTTTGTACTCAACTAGAATATAACAAACAAAGGTATCAGACAAGTACTGTGCACGTTGCAGCTTATTCTGTGAGGAATGAACACACAGATCTCCCTCCAATTTCTTCTCCTCTAGCAGTGCAATATTTACAATTATTGCCTCTCACTGTAAGATACTCACCACACATGCATATTTATCCCATTTTGTATGTGTGGCGCAGCAGAGCACTTTTATAGCAGCTAGACCTAAAGTGGTGTCCCTGTATATACAGCCGTCATTAGGAAACACCCTTTTGTACCTGTAGTAGAGAGTCAGAGGAAACTTTACGTACAGACGGGCCTGCATTAAACACAAAATAAATTACAAATTCCCTATTATGTGTTTTGTGTCAGCTGCTCACAACTAGTAGAAATAATCATAGGTGGGGCATTGACTTTAAATTTTAACAACATGCAAAATATTATAATGTGTAAAAATCATTCTCATTACAATAACATTATTTGTCCCTTTCTATTAGTTGAGACTGCTTTATGAATGCAATCCAATGGCGTATATCATTGAGAAGGCTGGAGGAATGGCCAGTAACGGACTAGAGCCAGTGTTAGATGTAGTACCAGAAAATATCCACCAGAGGATGCCAGTAGCACTTGGCTCTCCGGATGATGTACAGGAATATATTGATATCTTCAAAAAACATGCAGCGAAGTGAAAGACAGAAGAGCATTCCTGTAAAGAGGACCAACGATTACTAAGCAACTGTATTATACCGAAGACACCTGTGAACATGACTTTCTTACTTTTATATACAATGTCAGGCCTGGTCAAAAACATAAATAAAGTTTTATTTTAATCACTGCTTTGTATTATATCTTTTTAAACAATGTCACCTGATTTATGTCAATCCTTAGTGATAGTTTTCTCTTCAACTACACTAAGCTTAGAGATATTGCTAGGTAAAGAATGTCTTTTCTCAAAATATAAATAAAAAACTTTACATATTAAGCAAATTGCTTCAGCTATATGACACTGAGGACTGTTTTAGGAGACAAAAGTATGTTAACAAACATATTGAAATAAAAAAAGTGTATTGGTTGAACTCAACTGTGTTATATAAACTCTTATAGGCTTTCCTGTACTGCAGTGAATATATTCAGAACCGTAAACCCTGCACCTAAAAACAAGTGTCTTCCTTTATTAAAAAAATCACTTATTCTTCCATACTCTTGTATTGTTGCTATACAGAAATAATTTGGTAATTGATTGAAGTGCTGCATTAATATGGGAAGGAAGTCCATTTGCTCTCCTGCAGAGATATGTGTTGATTTACTGTACTGTATTACACCAATTAACTGATGTTTAAAATATTGACCAGCATATAAGTCTTAAAGGACCATTATTAAGTACAGGAGAATCGCATAATCATTGACAAATGAGTAGTAGATTTTGTAATTTCAGAGTTCGTTTCACTTTCCCTGTGCCATGTGACAGCTGCATAGATGTATATACTGTAAATTCATGCCCAGTAGGAGCAGGTGCCTCAAAAAGTATGCACATTTTGATAATGGAAGTGAATTGGAAAGTTGTTTAATATTGCGTGCTCTATCGGAATCATCAAAGCTTAATTTTGAGTTCAGTGTTCCTTTAACAAATTTGACTCATAAGATCCTAAATGTGGACAGCCTTGTACTATAATATTACTCTGTTTTTCCTGTTTCTGACAGTCAAATCAATATTAAAGGAACCACATTACCCTCTGCTTTTTATACAGGTTGGAGCACAAACAAGTTTTCTTTCATGTAATTAGCAAGAGTCCATGAGCTAGTGACGTATGGGATATACATTCCTACCAGGAGGGGCAAAGTTTCCCAAACCTTAAAATGCCTATAAATACACCCCTCACCACACCCACAATTCAGTTTTACAAACTTTGCCTCCGATGGAGGTGGTGAAGTAAGTTTGTGCTAGATTCTACGTTGATATGCGCTCCGCAGCAAGTTGGAGCCCGGTTTTCCTCTCAGCGTGCAGTGAATGTCAGAGGGATGTGAGGAGAGTATTGCCTATTTGAATGCAGTGATCTCCTTCTAAGGGGTCTATTTCATAGGTTCTCTGTTATCGGTCGTAGAGATTCATCTCTTACCTCCCTTTTCAGATCGACGATATACTCTTATATATACCATTACCTCTGCTGATTCTCGTTTCAGTACTGGTTTGGCTATCTGCTATATGTAGATGAGTGTCCTGGGGTAAGTAAGTCTTATTTTCTGTGACACTCCTAGCTATGGTTGGGCACTTTGTTTATAAAGTTCTAAATATATGTATTCAAACATTTATTTGCCTTGACTCAGAATGTTCAACTTTCCTTATTTTTCAGACAGTCAGTTTCATATTTGGGATAATGCATTTTAATTTAACATTTTTATTGCGTCATTCTTGGCGCGGACTTTTTTGGCGCAAAAATTCTATTTCCGTTTCCGGCATCATACGTGTCGCCGGAAGTTGCGTCATTCTTTGACGTTATTTTGCGCCAAAAATGTCGGCGTTCCGGATGTGGCGTCATTTTTGGCGCCAAAAAGCATTTAGGCGCCAAATAATGTGGGCGTCTTATTTGGCGCGAAAAAATATGGGCGTCACTTTTGTCTCCACATTATTTAAGTCTCATTTTTTATTGCTTCTGGTTGCTAGAAGCTTGTTCTTTGGCATTTTTTCCCATTCCTGAAACTGTCATTTAAGGAATTTGATCAATTTTGCTTTATATGTTGTTTTTTTCTTTTACATATTGCAAGATGTTCCACGTTGCAACTGAGTCAGAAGATACTTCAGGAAAATCACTGCACAATGCTGGAGCTACCAAGCTAAGTGTATCTGCTATAAACTTTTGGTATCTGTTTCTCCAGCTGTTATTTGTATTGCATGTCATGTCAAACTTATTAATGCAGATAAAATTTCCTTTAGTACTGTTACATTACCTGTTGCTGTTCCGTCAACATCTAATTTTCAGAGTGTTCCTGATAACATAAGAGATTTTATTTTTTAAATCCATTAAGAAGGCTATGTCTGTTATTTTTCCTTCTAGTATACATAAAAGTCTTTTAAAACTTCTCTTTTTTTCAGATGAATTTTTAAATGAACATCATCATTCTGATACTGATAATGGTTCTTCTGGTTCTGAGGTTTCTGTCTCAGAGGTTGATGCTGATAAATCTTTGTATTTGTTCAAGATGGAATTTATTCGTTCTTTACTTAAAGAAGTGTTATTTGCATTAGAAATAGAGGATTCTGGTCCTCTTGATACTAAATGTAAACGTTTAAATAAGGTTTTTAAATCTCCTGTAGTTATTCCAGAAGTGTTTTATCTCCCTGATGCTATTTCTGAAGTAATTTCCAGGGAATGGAATAATTTGGGTAATTTATTTACTCCTTCTAGACGTTTAAGCAAATTATATCCTGTGCCATCTGACAGATTAGAGTTTTTTGGGACAAAAATCCCTAAGGTTATGGGGCTGTCTCTACTCCTGCTAATGTACTACTATTCCTACGGCAGATAGTACTTCATTTAAGGATCCTTTAGATAGGAAAATTGATTCCTTTCTAAGAAAAGCTTACTTATGTTCAGGTAATCTTCTTAGACCTGCTATATTTTTAGCGGATGTTGCTGCAGCTTCAACTTTTTGGTTAGAAGCTTTAGCGCAACAAGTAACAGATCATAATTTTATAGCATTATTTTTATTCTATAACATGCTAATAATTTTATTGGTGATACCATCTTTTGATATCATTAGAGTTGATGTCAGGTATATGTCTCTAGCTATTTTAGCTAGAATAGCTTTATGGATTAAACTTGGAATGCTGACATGTCTTCTAAGTCAACTTTGCTTTCCCTTTCTTTCCAGGGTAAATAATCATTTTCGTTCCTTTCCTCACAAGGAACAAAAGCCTGATCCTTCATCCTCAGGAGCGGTATCAGTTTGGAAACTATTTCCAGTTTGGAATATATCCAAGCCTTATAGAAACCTATAGCCAGCTCCTAAGTACCTATGAAGGTGCGGCCCTTATTCCAGCTCAGCTGGTATGGGGCAGATTACGTTTTCTTCAAAGAAATTTGGATCAATTCCATTCTTAATCTCTGGTTTCAGAAACATTGTTTCAGAAAGGTACAGAATTGGCTTCAAGTTAAGGCCTCCTGCTAAGAGATTCTTTTCTTTCCCGTGTCCCAGTTAACACAGCAAAGGCTCAGCATTTCTGAAATGTGTTTCAGATCTAGAGTTGGCTGGAGTATTTATGCCAGTTCCAGTTCTGGAACAGGGGCTGGGGTCTTATTTTATCTCTTCATTGTACCAAAGAAGGTCAATTCCTTCAGACCAGTTCCGGATCTATCATTATTGAATCATTATGTTAGGATACCAACATTCAAGATGGTTACTGTAGGACTATCCTGCCTTTTGTTTAGCAAGGGCATTATATGTCTACAATAGATTTACAGGATGTGTATCTGCATATTCCGATTCATCCAGATCACTTTTAGTGTCTGAGATTCTCTTTTTAGACAAGCATTACCAGTTTTATGGCTCTACCGTTTGGCTTAGCCTCAGTTCCAAGAATTTTTTTCAAAGGTTCTCGGTGCCCTTCTTTCTGTAATCAGAGAATAGGGTTTTGGTATTTCCTTATTTGGACGATATCTTGGTATTTGCTCAGTCTTCTCATTTTCGAAGAATCTCATACGAATCGACTTGTGTTGTTTCTTCAAGTTCATGGTTGGAGGATCAATTTACCAATCAGTTCATTGATTCCTCAGACAAGGGTAACCTTTTTAGGTTTCTAGATAAATTCAGTGTCTATGACTCTGTCCTTGTCAGACAAGAGAAGTTTAACATTGATATCAGCTTGTCAAAACCTTCAGTCACAATCATTCCCTTTGGTAGCCTTATGCATGGAAATGTTGGGTCTTAGGACTGCCGCATCAGATGCGATCTCCTTTGCTCGTTTTCACATGCGACCTCTTCAGCTCTGTATGCTGAACCAATGGTGCAGGGATTACTCAAAGATATCTCAATTAATATCTTTAAACTGATATTACAACACTCTCTGACATGGTGGACAGATCACCATCGTTTAGTTCAGGGGGCTTCTTTGTTCTTCCGACCTGGACTATAATCTCAACAGATGCAAGTCTTACAGGTTGGGGAGCTGTGTGGGGGTATCTGACGGCACAAGGGGTTTGGGAATCTCAGGAGGTGAGATTTCCGATCAATATTTTGGAACTCCGTGCAATTTTCAGAGCTCTTCAGTCTTGGCCTCTTCTGAAGAGAGAGTTGTTCATTTGTTTTCAGATAGACAATGTCACAACTGTGGCATACATCAATCATCAAGGAGGGACTCACAGTCCTCTGGCTATGAAAGAAGTATCTCGAATTTTGGTTTGGGCAGAATCCAGCTCCTGTCTAATCTCTGCGGTTCATATCCCAGGTATGGACAATTGGAAAGCGGATTATCTCAGTCGTCAAACGTTGCATCCGGGCGAATGGTCTCTTCACCCAGAGGTATTTCTTCAGATTGTTCAAATGTAGGAACTTCCAGAAATAGATCTGATGGCTTCTCATCTAAACAAGAAACTTCCCAGGTATCTGTCCAGATCCCGGGATCCTCAGGCGGAGGCAGTGGATGCATTATCACTTCCTTGGAAGTATCATCCTCCCTATATCTTTCCGCCTCTAGTTCTTCTTCCAAGAGTAACCTCCAAGATTCTGAAGGAATGCTCGTTTGTTCTGCTGGTAGCTCCGGCATGGCCTTACAGGTTTTGGTATGCGGATCTTGTCCGGATGGCCTCTTGCCAACCGTGGACTCTTCCGTTAAGACCAGACCTTTTGTCTCAAGGTCCTTTTTTTCCATCAGGATCTGAAATCCTTAAATTTAAAGGTATGGCGATTGAACGCTTGATTCTTGGTCAAAGAGGTTTCTCTGACTCTGTGATTAATACTATGTTACAGGCTCGTACATCTGTATCCAGAGAGATATATTATAGAGTCTGGAAGACTTATATTTCTTGGTGTCTTTCTCATCATTTTTCTTGGCATTCTTTTAGAATACCGAGAATATTACAGTATTCTTCAGGATGGTTTAGATAAGGGTTTGTCCGCAAGTTCCTTGAAAGGTCAAATCTCTGCTCTTTCTGTTCTTTTTCACAGAAAGATTGCTATTCTTCCTGATATTCATTGTTTTGTACAAGCTTTGGTTCGTATAAAGCCTGTCATTAAGTCAATTTCTCCTCCTTGGAGTTTGAATTTGGTTCTGGGGGCTCTTCAAGCTCCTCCATTTGAACCTATGCATTCATTGGATATTAAATTACTTTCTTGGAAAGTTTTTTGTTCCTTTTGGCCATCTCTTCTGCCAGAAGAGTTTCTGAATTATCTGCTCTTTCTTGTGAGTCTCCTTTTCTGATTTTTCATCAGGATAAGGCGGTGTTGCGAACTTCTTTTGAATTTTTACCTAAAGTTGTGAATTCCAACAACATTAGTAGAGAAATTGTGGTTCCTTCATTATGTCCTAATCCTAAGAATTCTAAGGAGAAATCGTTGCATTCTTTGGATGTTGTTAGAGCTTTGAAATATTATGTTGAAGCTACGAAATCTTTTCGTAAGACTTCTAGTCTATTTGTTATTTTTTCCGGTTCTAGAAAAGGCCAGAAAGCTTCTGCCATTTCTTTGGCATCTTGGTTGAAATCTTTAATTCATCTTGCCTATGTTGAGTCGGGTAAAACTCCGCCTCAGAGAATTACAGCTCATTCTACTAGGTCAGTTTCTACTTCCTGGGCGTTTAGGAATGAAGCTTCGGTTGACCAGATCTGCAAAGCAGCGACTTGGTCCTCTTTGCATACTTTTACTAAATTCTACCATTTTGATGTATTTTCTTCTTCTGAAGCAGTTTTTGGTAGAAAAGTACTTCAGGCAGCGGTTTCAGTTTGAATCTTCTGCTTATGTTTTTCATTAAACTTTATTTTGGGTGTGGATTATTTTCAGCAGGAATTGGCTGTCTTTATTTTATCCCTCCCTCTCTAGTGACTCTTGTGTGGAAAGATCCACTTCTTGGGTAGTCATTATCCCATACGTCACTAGCTCATGGACTCTTGCTAATTACATGAAAGAAAACATAATTTATGTAAGAACTTACCTGATAAATTCATTTCTTTCATATTAGCAAGAGTCCATGAGGCCCGCCCTTTTTTTGTGGTGGTTATGATTTTGTATAAAGCACAATTATTCCAATTCCTTATTTTATATGCTTTCGCACTTTTTTCTTATCACCCCACTTCTTGGCTATTCGTTAAACTGAATTGTGGGTGTGGTGAGGGGTGTATTTATAGGCATTTTAAGGTTTGGGAAACTTTGCCCCTCCTGGTAGGAATGTATATCCCATACGTCACTAGCTCATGGACTCTTGCTAATATGAAAGAAATGAATTTATCAGGTAAGTTCTTACATAAATTATGTTATTTGTATAAACACCTGTTGCTTCCCCAACTGAATGCCAAGTTCTAATTACTTGTAGGTTAGTCATTGCTTAAAGGGACAGTAAATACAATTACAATATGTCTTACTATAGAATAACAAATCAGTCTAGTCTAAACATTTTTTAAACAAATTAACATATTTTTTTGCTGCAATTGTTTTTCAAAAGCCAAATTCCACCCACAATTTGCCTTATTTGAAGGAGTAAATTCGGGTTGAGTCTACAGACAAGGCTAGTCATGGCCATAATGTTATTATGATAGCAGCTTATATTGAAAAAAAATAGTTTTCTTAATAATGTGGTGCCAGTCTTTCAGTTTAAACTGAGAACCTAGTTTTCTCTCCCCACTATCTGTGCACCCATATAAGGTTTGAGGATATTTTAGATTAGAGGCTAAGAATACAATTTTTAAAATTTGTAAGAAACTTGAGTAAATAGTTTTTGTTCATGTGTAGTGATGAAAGAAATCGGTTGCAAGTAGGATAACCAGTCACAAAAAGGAAGTAAAGATCTTCCTGTTCACTCCTTGCTGTTACGTCCTCATAGTGCAGTAGAGTTGCATAATTAACAAATGCATTATAAAAACACAATGCAATAACACATAGATCATGATGGCTGCATGGAGAGAAATCACACAAAATCTGTTGGCCTTTTTTTTTTTTAGACCTTGTACTGTAATTAAGTTGTTGTTTACCCTTTACATCCAGTACCCTGCATAGGGACACACACAGCAATCAAACTAAAATATGCGTTTATAAAATTATTTGGGATCTTGCAGTACTGCTGAAACTTCTAAGATCATCTCACCTAAGTGAAAAGCTTTAGATCATCATCAGGCTCTTAGGGGCTGATCTAGGAAAGTGCGGACAGCAATCATGTCCGCCGCACAGCGATAAATGCCGACAGCATACGCTGTCGCATTTATCATTGCACAATCAGTTCTGGTGAACTGTTTGTGCAATGCCGCCCCCTGCAGATTGGCCGCTAGCAGGGGGTGTCAAGCAACCTTATCTTATGCGATTGGGCGAAATGCTGTCTGCCGCCTTAGAGTTGACGGACAAGTTAAGGAGCAGCGGTCTTAAGACCGCTGCTTCTTAACTCCTGTTTCCAGCGAGCCTGAAGGCTCGCGCGGAAACAGCTGCATCAAGCTCCATTCCAAGCTTGATGAATCAGCCCCTATGTCTGAATTTCAAATGAGTAGTAGATTTTTTTTTTCTGATAAATTTCAAAATTAACGGTTGTTTATTGCCCCTGTACTTTACTATTGTTCATTGCCCCCTGTATCATGTGACAGCCATCAGCCAATCACAAATGCATATATGTATATACAGTCAACTCTTGCAAATGCTCAGTTGGAGCTGTTTACTGAGAAAGTGTGCATATAAAAAGACTGTGTACATTTTGATAGTAGAATTATGTTTTTTTAATTGCATTTTAATAAAGCATTTAGTTATTGTATTTCATAGTTCCATGTATAAGATTTCTACCAGCAAAAATAACTATTAACTAATCGGGTAATATTTTTGCAACACTCTCCAGCAAACAAAAATAATATTCCATAAGGAAAAAAGAAAATCTTGTTTACATAACTTTTTTATTAACTAATAACTAAGTTTAAACACAAATGTCTTTATTCTAGGCAGTGATAAGAGCAATGAAGTATATCTGCTCCTTGATGTTTACATTTCTTCCAGCCTTGTGGCTCTGTTTTCATCCACCGACAAATATCATGTTCCTTTAACTAATAAAGAAAAACAAGATGAATATGGGATTCCCTCTAGGCCGAAGCTATGGTTGCTTTCTCCACCTTTCCCATACTTAGATTATTTCTTATAATCCGAATGCATAAGAAGTCGGCCGCTCATCGCATTTCACTCTTTATTCACATTTATTCTTGTGAAAGATAAACAATTTTGCACAGATCTAAGTGAGTTTCAATTTTTCAATGATCCAAATGCACAGGCCTATTGATTTCAGTTTGTAGAAACATTTGATGGAAAGGAAATTCGTTTTCCCTTTTCTGTATGATAGATTGTATTATTGTTAAATCATTTTTAATTAGTATTATACCACAATGAAATTGCATAATTACCATTTTATATCAATCTAATTTTGAATCTTTTCCCAGTTCTTTCTCCAGTAATACTCATTAACGAAGAAAAAAAAAGCTTCTGACCTGAAGGAATTGAAAAAAACCTGCTTATTAGAACATTTATATGTTGCTTTTTTAAGGAAGAGCAAAACAACCTTGTGATTTCACTATAAAAATTGTTTTTTTTTTATGGCAATCCCTTTCTACTATTCCAGAAAAATGACAAAGGCCTTTTTTTTATATTTTCAAGTCTGATATCCTGGCCATTCTGCTTTAAATACACTAGAATGTAAGCAACAGGAGGGATATAGAAGTGTGTTAGCAGAAGGTTAGGCAAGGGGGAGAGAATACTGTCTCCATCTTGCCTGTGCTTTAGTAACCTAACCCACCTCTGGTTGTCAAGATTGTATCTTTCTGTTGTATGATGTGATTTGTCAAAGAGCTTAACTAATTACTGATTGATTTCAAGTAATCCTATAAAATCTCAACCCTGAAGCCAATCTTCTTTATTTCTTCTGTTGTGTTCATAATCCTCTCTGTGGCTTTTGTTACAATTTAGAGTAAATTATATTTTAGGGCAAATTTGCAGTGTCAATTTTAAAATGCAATAACTGATCTCATGGATTAAATACATTGTGGTCAGATGTAGGTTCTTGGACAGGGGTAAGCACAGATGGGTGTGTTCTGGCTTCATATTTGGTTGTTAAAGGGACAGTCTTCTCCAAAACATGTATAGTTTAAAACGATAGATAATCCATTTATTATCCATTCCCTAGTTTTGCACAGCCAATTTATGTTCATATACTTTTTTACCTCTGTGTTTATCTTGCATCTGAGCCTCTTCTGACAGCCTTCTTATCACATAGCTATTTATTATCTATTGACTTGCATTTTAGCCAATTAGTGCTGTGTCATCCATAACTCCACGGGAGAGAGCACAATGTTATTTATATGGCCCACATGGATTAGCAGTCTCTTGTTGTGAAAACCTAATAAAAAAACAATAAGAGGCTGTCTGTAGTGGCTTAGAAACAGGCAGAAATGTAGAGGTTTAAATGTAATAAAGTATATTAATATGGGGGGACGGAGCTAACTGGTGAACGGAGCGGTCGCATTATTCCAGAGATCCTCATAAAAGTTTTAAAAACAAGCTAAAAAACCTGATTAACTTGGTTCAAAAAGCTGAATCTTTACGGAGATAGGTCAGGAGACCTAGAGGATACCGCAGAAAGCATTGATAACTCCGTAGGATACTTTGCGAAGTTTGACTCCTACACACTTCCAGAGAGGCGGTAGGAAAGACCGCGGCTGCGGCCTAGCGCGGGAGATATACATACCGACCCGCTGAAGATCTGAATAGCCACCTACCCTCGGTTGGTCAGACAAGCTGATTTGGAAAACCCTCTGGAAGTGGAGACCTGCAATTATTAGAGACAGAAAAGGGGAGCAATACCACAGAGGCGGCAATTTGGCGCAAATCGCCCTTTTAAAGGTACGACATAGACTTACAGTAGTGGGTTATTATAGGCTTGGCTGAGCACAGACCACATCTAAGTAATAACATTGGGCCATTGTGGAGCATCAATATAAAAGCCTAGTGATTATTAATAACCCCACATGTTAGACACTTACTAATTGAAGGCATATAACGATAAACTGCCTTTCAGCCCATACTTATTTTTATATGCATTGCCCTCAAGGCTTCACTATACAATTGTGCAAATAGTTTCTTTCAGCCGCAATATAAATAACTACGCCATCAGTGTGATGACACACGCTACCAAGAAGCTTATAACCTAGTGGCCAAGCAAAATATGCTGTGTTGATACAGTAAACAAACGCAGTTCCCTTTTTTATTCAGCCCATACAAGAGACAACAACTACTCCTCCTGAGCCTAAAGAGGCAGCTTGTTTGGCTGCGATTTGGGAACCATCTTAGGAGCCTTACTTAAAGGGCCACAGTCTCAAGACAGGGAACTGCCTATTATTTCCAGGTGGAACTTGAAAGTTCTTCTAAATAATGAGTGCCCTCCATGGCTTTCATGATGGGTGAACAATGAACAGGAGGTCGTGGGAGGCGGCGGGCTGACAAGTGTTTTCCGGCAGCTAAAGAGAGACAGTGCTGCAATGCTGAATAAGATTATATAACTAGATATACAACCTCTATATTCTTGCCCCTGAGCTCTATATATGTTTACAATTGCTTCTTGTCTCATTATACGCATACAATCTATAACCCTAGAACCTACAGTTCAAAGATGAAGAACAAAACACAAACAGTCAAGGAATGCCATTCCAAATCTCAACTTAATGGGACAGTATACACTCATTTTCATATAACTGCATGTAATAGACACTACTATAAAGAATAAGATGCACAGATACTAATATAAAAATCCAGTATAAAATGGTTTAAAAACGTACTTAGAAGCTTTCAGATTAACTCTGTTGAAAAGGCAGTTGGAAAGCCCACTGCAAGTGGGAAATAAGACACTCCCCCCCTCCCCCTTCTTTTGCATATGAAAAGACCCTTTACACAAACAGGAGCAAGCGGGAGAAGGTAGCTGACGGTATTCAAATTAAACTTTGGGGCTTGGTTAGGAGTTTGAAAATCAGAGCAATGTTATTTAAAAATAAGCAAAATTGGGGGAACTTCCGGGCGGCGGCCATCTATGGACGCAAAACTGCTAGCTGCTCACACCTTCCTGCTGAGATTACAGAATATAGCAAGATATAGCTATTATTTGGGCTTCAAATTGTCAGAATCAAGACTATAAAAAGTTCGTCTTTCATTTGATGCCTCCTTCCTTAGGATCGTGCAGCACTTTCGGTTACCGGAGCTATTTCGAGGCTGAGGCCTTTTCAGAACCCCCCCAGTGACTCCCATATGGGTAACCACTGTCGCGCAGACCCCATTGTGGGCTGTTCACCAAATACGTTTTTTACCTAACGCTTCTAACATGGAACCATATACCAAGGAGGGCTTTCTTGCGGAGCTGCGATACCTACTAGCTGACCACCTCGTGGCATTTGAGGAATCACTGTCAGCAGCACTGGGTACTAATGGCGGCTGCTCCGCTCAGAAACCTACCCTGCCTAAGCTTGACTCTCTGGAGCATATTAGAGAGACTGATAAGGAGCCCCAGTGTTCACTTCCCATACCTTACGACTCTCAGATCAAGCCGGAATCAACTGATGTGGGCTTTGCAGCGTGGAAGGAGGAAATTGCAGCTGGGTCAGAATTTCTGAGTATACACGTAGGCACTGGAGATACAGGCAGACAGGTCTCAGTGCTGCTCCGGGAGCTATGTGGCCTTACACCTACAGGGACCACGGGTGTAAACTCTGCTCTAGTCACAGAAGCTTTCCCATTGCAAATATTACATCCCGTGTCCACTATCCCGCCACTATTTACTTTTAGTATTAGTACTAAATATAATTTTCTAGCCCATATGTAACCGCCATAGTTTGGTATCCCAATGTTTCCACATAACATAAGCCCTATAGAGCCATACTGTGTACGTAACTTATTAAAAGCAAGCTAATTCCACTTCCTCCCCTTCCCATGTTGTTTTAGCTCCATCAGCATCAGATTAAATAATAATGCCCTATGTATGTTAGATACCAACAGAAGTGTTAACACTTCCATTGTATGGCGGCCAATTTTGCATTTTTATATTAATATAGTTGCCCACCTATTTCCTAACCCAAGAAGCTTGTAAAGAGTCCAAAGAGATGCCTTATAGACCTAATACTTGATGTGTTTCCCCTCTTGCTCCATTGTACATAATATACGTTGATGTTATTGGTTTAGGCGAGGCCATTGCTTCCCATATGGGGATTTATTTTTCTGCAGTTAAGACACTCGCTTATATGGGTTAACTATTTGTTTAAAATAAAAAATGAGGTTTATCATTGGAGGCCCAAAAGTGGTCTCCAGTGTTGGTAACACCCTCCTATAGCTGGCTTGTTTATTTGTGAGGTCCAAAAGTGGCCTCATATATTATTTGGGAGGTACATAGAACATTAGGCAACCATGTGACTATATAATACCTTGAAAAATGTGAGGTTTAGTAAACAATATATGTGACTACTGTACTATAAGATGCATTGTATAATCTTTATCAATGTCACTGTTGACTATTATAATTGTAACCTTTTTTCTTTTTACCTCAATAAAAATTTATTTAAAAAAAAATAAATAAGCAAAATTATAAAATTTTTTAAAAAAAAACAACTTTATGGGCTTTATAAATAGATCATGTACAAAACATTTATGCAAAGAAAAAATTAGTGTATAATGGCCCTTTAAGCAAAAACATCTAGATAAAGACTCGCCGACCTCGAGAAGCAGTATGGATACTAGCATTTCAGACACAAACGCATCACCTGTTGCAGACATTCAAAATAAAGAACTTGTATCCCAAATTAAATCTTTATTCCATGAGGAACTGAAGTCTGCGCTGTATGACTTAAGACAAGATATCAAAGATATTGGCACTCGCACAGCTGAACTCGAAGAAAGGACAGATGATATAGCCGAAGAAAGTCCTCGCATACAGAAAGCTCGCATACAGAAAGCTATGTCAGAACATGAAGAATATATCCATAAACTTGAGGAAAAAATTGAAGATCTCGAAAATAGATCTCGCAGATCTAACCTCTGAATTAGAAATTTACCAGAATACTACAAAAATCTGCAACAGGCTATGTTTACACTTTTTCACCAGCTTGTTCCTGATATAGAACCTGACAAGTTAAAAATGGATAGAGTTCACAGAGCCTTAGCCAAACCCCAACAATCTTCTACAAGAGACATTGTCCTCAAACTTCACTATTTTCATATTAAAGAACTCATCATTAAAGCAGCTAGACAACAGCAAAATATTGACTTTGAGGGTCACTCGATACAAATTTTTGCAGACATTGCCCCATCTACGCTAAGAAAGCGTAGAGAACTCAAGCCCATAACAACGGCCCTCACAAAAGCCCAAATAAAATATAGGTGGAATTTCCACTTCAAACTGGTCTTCACACATCTTTGGAGGAAGGACTATCCATACTACAGCGTCTTCAAATTCATTTTGAGCCTCCTAATACTCCACCCACCACAAATCCGCAGAGAAAATCTATCCAAAGAGAGTGGACACCTGTGGGGACCACCAAAAAACAGAAAAAGTTGAGGACTAACTCAAGTATCCATATGGAATCTGGTTCTCCTAGAGAAGAGGAGGTCTTACCAACTTGACAAGCAAAGTTGATCTGATGATTATCTGTTTCAACCCGCTTTGATATTAACAAATCGTTATTTGCATATACCTAATTACAATAGTTAGAGACTGTTTCCTTAAGTTACTGGACACAGGTTAAATGTTATAATTTAAGATGTACCACTTGGCTATTTAACTGAATTTGCTAGTTAGGCTGTATTTCTTGCCTCACTCAGAGACTGCTACTAACAGATTAAGAATGCCTACTTATGATACTGGACTCCTGTTTACTGTTATATTTAATTGTGTGTCATTTGTTTATTCATATTCATATTATTCATGTTGTATGTTCTGCCCTGCTATGGGGCTGTTATTCTCCTCCCCCTCCCCCCCTTCTTCTCTTCTTCCCAGACTCTAGATAACAACATAGCTCATCCACGCAATGTAAGTGTCAAAACCCTGTTTCTCCCCTCACCTTTCCCACCCCCCCCCTCCCTGGTTCGCTGCTGGTCGGCTATTTAGCGATTATATACAAAATTAATATACTGCTGTAAGTTTTTTGCTGGGGCCTGCTGCCCCTCATGTTCTCTTCTCTCCTTGATTGGAGAAACTAATATAAACAAGAAAGTTATGGTGTTCATTATTGTTTTTATTTATTTAACTCAGGTATGTTCTCACACAAAAGAGAGCATTCACAGTGTAACATGTGTTGTTTTACATTCTATAGATGCTGCATTCACTATTTCCAGTTTACAGAGATTCATGTTTTACGATTGCTGTAATTTTGCCATTGTGTCTCCTCGATGCAAGGTAGGTCCCGGTTCTCCCATGCAGGGTTATGTGTCACACATCATTATGCTTTAGGTTTTTATTCAGGATTACATCAAAGGTACCGAAAGCTTTACATTTGTACTTTATACTTAGGGCTCACGTGATAATCACCCTACCACTCTTCTAATATGTCTATAAAAATAATCTCACACAATGTCAGAGGTCTCAACTCGGATATCAAAAGGAAAAAGGCAATTACTACATATTCTTGTTAATTAGGGGTTTAATACAAAATACTCCGATTTTTCTCGTTAACATTTATGCTCCCAATGAACATCAAGCACTTTTTTTAACCAAATTAAGTAAATTACTGACACAAAACGATATAAAACCATTATAGGGGGCAACTTTAATCTTTCCTTTGACCAGAAACTCAATAGAACAATGAGGGTAACACAGCTAAGACCCCTAGCTCCCCCTAGAACGTCTTAAAAGTCTTCACGCTGGATCATAACCTGATCGATTGTTGGAGATCCAAAAATGGAAATGACAGGGATTATACATACTTCTCCCCAATGCACCACACACAATAGAGGTTGGATTATATTTTCATGAGTCAAATATTGTTGCCCCTCTTAACCACAGCAAAAATACTAAATTGCCCATGGTAGGACCACTCTTTTGTAGAGGTCACGATGTCTGGAGTATTAAATCCAAATAGAACTAAATCCTGGTCCCTTAATGCTAATCTGCTACAAGATACAATAGTACTGCAAAACCTCCAACAACAAATATCTGAATTTATTAGTTTTAACAATGGTAGCACTTCCAACCACATTCACGTTTGGGGAGCACTAAAGGCTTATGTTAGAGATATTCTGATTGCAGAGTCTGGTAAATGCACCAAACAATACAAAGCTAATTTATTGCAATTACAATTAGAAGCAAATGAGTTATGCGCTCGGGTCAACCCATACACTAGTAAGAAAAATAGGAAAAAATTAAGGTACGTAAATGACGAGTTAGATAAATTACTCAATAAAGAGGCAGCTAGGTCCATTAAATTAGTAGACACACACTACTATATTTATGGGAACAAACCCGACAAAATGTTGGCCAACAAACTTAAGGAAATCACTAGACATACCACTGTCCCACAACTTCAATTACCAGGCAATAGAAATACCAATGACCCTCTCCACATAGCCAATATATTCGCCGATTTTTATCACAATCTCTATAACCTTCCCTCACATAAGAAAGAATCAAATAGATCTGCAGACTTAGACAACTTCTTAGGACCCAGTATACTTCCCAAAATCTCAGATGAGGAGCGTAATAACCTGAATGCCCCTATATCTCAGATGGAAATTAAATTAGCTATAAAAACCATAAAAAGCTCTAAAACACCAGGCCCAGATGGATATTCAGGTATTTTTTATAAATCCCTGCAGGATGTTATAGTGTCCCAACTTTCACTAGCATTTAATGCAATAATGCAGGGTAAGGAAATTCCTAAAGAAATGCTTATGGACAGAATAGCAGTAATACCAAAACCAGCATTGCCAGAACTATAGGCCCATCTCATTGATAAATCAAGACGTAAAAATCTTCACAAAAATTTTGGCTAATCTACTTAACCCCATTCTCAAAACATTAATCCACCCCGACCAAGTGGGGTTTATAAGAAACAGAGAGGCCCCGAGATAATACTCGCAAGATAATTGATTTGATTAATGTAGCCACGATTGAAAAAACGCCTTCTCTGTTCCTTTCTTTGGATGCAGAGAAGGCATTCGACAGAATTAATTGGGAGTATATGTTTGCGGTTCTGGAAAAGACAGGTATAACTGGGGCTTTTCAAGATGCTCTCACCATCCTATACTCACACCCCTCGGCATTCGTCAAACTCTCAGGTTATAAATCCAAACCAATACAGATCAGAAATGGAACAAGTCAGGGCTGCCCTTTGTCCCCACTATTATTCGCATTATGTATTGAACCACTAGCTATTCAAATTAGATGCAACCCTGACATATCTGGTCTTAAAGTAGGAACCAATGAATATAAATTTTCGCTATTTGCGGATGATATAATATCATTAACTAAACCACTAACTTCCCTTCCACCATTATATTCAACTCTTAAACATTATGGTATTCTGTCTGGTTATAAAATAAACGAGGATAAGTGTGAAGCGCTTAGCATCAACTTACCCCAACACACTAAAAAACTCCTAGAACTCAATTTTTCTTTCAAATGGGCCTGAAAAAATTTTAAATACTTGGGAATATACCTTCCTGCCAATATTTACTCCTTACATCATATAGGAAAGAGAGCTAGAATTAATAAGACAATTATGAGCACTCATAGGAATGATGGGGGAGTGGGTCTCCCACATCTAGTCTCTTATTATTATTCGGCAAGAATGGCCCAGACATTACACTGGTTTAATAATGCACATCAGCCTTTATGGACACAAATTGAATCAGCAGCTGCTGACACAGAACAGAGCTCCAGATTATTGTGGACCTCTAAAAAATATGGACTGCCTTCAATATATAAGCATGTAGCGATATCATACACTATCTTTATATGGAATAAATTGACTGCTAAATTCTCCTTAATCCAAGCTAACACTAAACTAACACCTCTGATATTACCACAAACCTCAACAGATTCCCTGACACAGCAGAAATGGGCTAACAAGGGACTTTATAGAATTGCTGATGTGTTTGTGGGTGATAGTTTCATCTCATATGAGCAATATAAAGCTATAGATCCTGATGATAGAAACATATGGTATCATTACTTACAACTGAAATCTAGTTCAAGAAGTGACGGGAACAGTTAGGTTATCGACACCAACTATATTTGAATCCCTGTGCTTAGCTGAAGACTTGACACATGTTACAATTTCTAAATTATACCCTACGTTTAACAATAGCTTCAGAGAGGTTAAATCGCCAACTATCTTGAAATGGGAACAGGACTTGGGGAAGACCTGGCCTTTAAAGACATGGAGCTCTTGCTTAGCCAATGGAATGTCATTTTCACATAATGCTTTACTTAAAGAAAACTATCTGAAGGTAGCGTTTAGATGGTACTTGCACCCAACTAGGTTCGGGAACTTTGAGGACCTATCCCGAAAACTTTGCTTTAGGGGATGTGGCAAAAGAGGGACATATATGCATATGTGGCGGCATTGCGACTGAGTAAGAGAGATATGGGAGAAGACATAGGATCTTCTCAGCTCTATTTTCCAAAAGGAAATCATATTATCTCCTGAACATGCATTAATACACTTCCCTTTACCACATATACCAAAACGACATCAAAAGCTAGTTATGACAATATGTACAGTGGTAAGAATTAGCGTAGCACAGTTTTGGAAATCTGCACCCCCTAGTTTTGGGTACATTGAAAAAATTATAGTATACCATTATGAAATGGCAAGCATGGCAGCAGAAACTCTAAATACCAAAGAAAATTTTGTTATACAATGGGAACCCTTCATTATGTACCATGAAGCTAGGGAACGGAGTAATAATGTATCTTTACAGTAAATAAGTATTTTAAGTTCAAAAACACGACAGAGAGCCAGGGCCTATCACTATCATTTCACTTAACCTACCTTTTATACCTGTCTAATATTATGCTGAGAGGTAACTTTGGTTTACAGAGATTAGACTAAATTGGAAATGTGATAATTACACTGATATATTGATTGTATATGCCTGAGTATATTATTGTTACTAAAAACTTAATAAAAACTATTTCAAAATAAAGTATATTAATATAACAATGTTGGTTGTGCAAAGCTGTAGAATGGGTAACAAAGGCGTTATCTATCTTTTTAAACAATAAAAATTTTAGTGTAGACTTTCCCTTTAAGATGGTTGAACATACGTCGCAGACCATCATTTTGCTATTGGATGCTCTACCATTATGAGCTGGTTTGTGTACTTTTTCGCTCTCAGAATTTGCATGCCGTTTCAATGCTTAACACAGCTTTGACTACGGTGCATGCCGAAACTCATCAGATGACTCTTCCGACTCCAGCTATGTACCACTTTTATGCCTCTGTAAATATATTTTTTAATGTGAATAGGGATTGGACTGAGCGCTACAGTAATTGCCTAAAGCTTACAATCAAAATAGCCTCCTAGTAGGCTAACCTGATAGAGATACTTAAAAAACGGAGAGAGTAAGTGCTAAATCAGCTAAATAGGCTAGGCTAAAAAATTAGTACAGTTTAATGCATAACATTTATACAACAACAATAATAAAATCAGTAAAATTAGAAGCATGGATCCATGTATAGCTAAAAGAAGTCTACAGTAGTGGCCTAGTGTTAGAAGGCATGTACAGAGTACAAGAGCATCGTGGGAATTACAATATAAACCTCTAAATGCATAAACATGTAAATATAAAATATGTGCAAAAGCTTAAAACAAATTAGTGTCCAAGTAATATGAGTGTCCAAATAATAGGTTCCAGATAAAAAACAAACCCAGTCAGTGCTGAAAAAGTTCACGTGTATCCATCGGTGTATCCTCAAAATGGTGTGCAATGGTGTGAGGTGAAGTACAAAACAATTCAGAAAAAATCCAAAAATTTGGTTACAATGCAAAAATAATGCAAAAATAATAGCAGTGATGTATCATCCAGGCTTCCTTGTGAATAACCACATATACAAAAAGCAACACAAAATTAAACGTGGATATATATAAAAAATGTGTGAATGGCCAAAATTGACCATTCACAAATTTTTTATATATATCCACGTTTAATTTTGTGTTGCTTTTTGTATATGTGGTTATTCACAAGGAAGCCTGGATGATACATCACTGCTATTATTTTTGCATTGTAACCAAATTTTTGGATTTTTTCTGAATTGTTTTGTACTTCACCTCACACCATTGCACACCATTTTGAGGATACACCGATGGATACACGTGAACTTTTTCAGCACTGACTGGGTTTGTTTTTTATCTGGAACCTATTATTTGGACACTCATATTACTTGGACACTAATTTGTTTTAAGCTTTTGCACATATTTTATATTTACATGTTTATGCATTTAGAGGTTTATATTGTAATTCCCACGATGCTCTTGTACTCTGTACATGCCTTCTAACACTAGGCCACTACTGTAGACTTCTTTTAGCTATACATGGATCCATGCTTCTAATTTTACTGATTTTATTAGTGTTGTTATATAAATGTTATGCATTAAACTGTACTAATTTTTTAGCCTAGCCTATTTAGCTGATTTAGCGCTTACTCTCTCCGTTTTTTAAATATATTTTTTAACTTTAGCTGAATGCTATGGAGAATAAAGTTACATTTTATTTCAAGACCGGTCCTCCCCGCAATCATTATTTGCTATAGCGGAGGGGTAGGAGTGAGCACGGACTGTACTGTTTCCTATGACACTATAGGGGACCTTCCCAAGCTATATAGTTGCCACAGCTGACATGATGACCATTTGATCTTCATGATTTTCTATATGGCAACTTTGTATTGCCCAATGAGATTCTAAAGGTTGTCTCTTTTTAGCCAGCACTCCATCTAGGTGTTTTTAATTTCATGATTAGTGATGTAGGATTTGTTTGTCTATAAATATCAAGTAGGTATTTAAGTTTGTACAAGCCTGAGGAAACAGCTTGTGGAGCTGAGAAACGCATCGCTTGTTATTATGTACTTTTAAACTGGTTTTAATAAATACATTTTAACTTTATCTACTTGCTATATGTATCTTTTATCCCCATGTGAAGTCTAAAAACCAATTTGAGGCCTTTCAATACCATTGTCAGTCATTTGCGGGGAACCAGTCTGCTTTATGACTGTGAGAATCCAGCCTGCTTTATTTGCACCCTAACCCGTGGTGCAATTCAATCGTGAGTGCATCTATTGCTATCTGTACTATTTGTCCGGATAAGACTGTACTTGGTCTTGTGGCGCCCCTTTTATTGTTTTCTGCTTTCAGATTGAATACTATGGGAAAAGAGCCATATCCCCTCACAGTGAGCTGCCTGGGCCTGGAATCAATGCATGTCCCATAAGAACTTCTGGACATTTCTCACTGTTCATGAACTTTTCATATGATTTTATATATTATAATGTTTTGGGTAATATCTTATTGCCATTTATTATAACGTTTGGGAAATATCCCATTGCTACTGATTTTAGCAATTGTGTAGGTCACTTCCAGTCCGTTTGCTCTGGTTTTATTTAAGGGCACCCCCTACAAATATATTTTTTTACTCTTTAATATTGTTTAATTACTTTTAATTACTTCTCAATCCATTTAACTCTTTTTAGTACATTAAAGAGACATTATACACCAATTTTCATATAACTGCATGTAAAAGACTCTACTATAAAGAAGAAAATGCACAGATACTGATATAAAAATCCAGTATAAAACCTTTTAAAAACTTACTCAGAAGCTCCCAGTTTAGCGGTGTTGATGAGGTAGTCTGGGACACCCACTGAAAGGGGCTGGGTAAACAAAAGAAGCAAACACTCCCCCCTGTTACATAAACAGAAACCAGCAGTAGTCTGTAAACGCACATATACATCTGACACTGTGGGGTTTGGTGAGGAGTCTGAAAATCAGCACAATGCTCTTAAAAAATAAGCAAAACTATATATTGTTACAAAACCACTCCCAGATGGGCTATATAAATGGATCATCTACAAAACACTTATGCAAAAAAAATTTTTAGTGTACAATGCCCCTTTAACTAGAATGAGTCTTAAGCACATACATGAAATGGATTTGTAGATAAACATTATTATTATTATCGGTTATTTGTAGAGCACCAACAGATTCTGCAGCAACAAAACAATTATAGGGATCAAATGGGTAGAGGGCCCTGCCAAGAGTTGCACTGTTGTAGTCAGCTCTTGAGAAGGTGATCAACAAACAGCTGGACTCTTAGGCTTACATGCTAAGGGGGTTCAGGGGATAGCAATGGAGGAGAGGAACTGGTATAAAGAAAGGTTAGCGTACGATGTATGCATCCATAAACAGTAGAGTCTTTAGGGAGCACTTGAAGCTTTTAAAACTAGAAGAGAGTCTTGTGGAGCGAGGCAGAGAGTTCCACAAGATGGGAGCCAGTCTGGAGAAGTCCTGTAAATGGGAGTGTGATGAGGTGACAAGAGAGGAGGAGAGTAGGAGGTCGTGAGCAGAGCGAAGGGGATGGGAGGGAGAGTATCTGGAGACAAGGTCTGAGATATAGGAGGGAGCAGTGCAGTTGAGGGCTTTGTATGTCAGAATCAGAATTTTGTGTTTGATCCTAGAGGCAAGAGGAAGCCAGTGGAGAGTTTGGCAGAGAGGTGCAGCAGATGAAGAGCGACGTGTAAGGAAGATGAGTCTGTCACAGGCATTCATTGTGGATTGTAAAGGAGCTAGGCGGTAGGTGGGGAGACCAGAGAGAACAGAATTGCAATAATTGAGGCGGGAGAGAATGAGAGAGTGGATTAAAATCTTAGTTGTGTCTTGTGTAAGGAAGTGTCTAATTTTAGAGATGTTTTTAAGGTGGAAGCGGCAGGCTTTAGCCAATGACTGAATGTGAGGAGTGAAAGAAAGATCTGAGTCAAATGTGACCCCGAGACATCGGGCATGCGGGGTAGGGGTAATGATGGAGTTGTCGACAGTTATAGAGAGATTGGGGGTGGAGAGTTTAGAAGAAGGGGGGAAAATAAGGAGCTCAGTTTTGGAGAGATTTAGCTTGAGATAGTGAGAGGACATCCAGTTGGAGATGTGAGAAAGACAGTTAGTGACACGGGTTAGCAAGGAACTAGAAAGGTCTGGTGCAGAGAAGTAGATTTGGGTGTCATCGGCATACAAATGATATTGTAAACCGTGGGACTTTATTAGGGAACCTAGTGATGACGTGTAGATTGAGAAGAGAAGGGGACCGAGGACAGAGCCTTGCGGTACTCCGACAGAAAGTGGTGACAGGGCAGATGAAGCCCCAGAGAAGGCTACACTAAAGGTACGGTTTGACAGGTAGGAAGAGAGCCACGAGAGGGCTGTGTCACATATACCGAAGGATTGGAGGGTTTGGAGCAAGAAAGGGTGGTCAACAGTGTCAAAGGCTGCGGACAGATCAAGGAGGATAAGCAGAGAGAAGTGGCCTTTTGATTTTGCTGTTTTCCATGGTTCTTTCATCCACCATTGTTAGATAATTCTGCTGGCTATTGGATACTTCCCCCATGATGTCACTTGTGAAGCAAGGTCTAGGCCACTTAGTCATAGGTCAAAAGGGGCTGTTTATCCCCAGGCTAAAAGATTACTGTGGCTGTGCATGTCTCAGTAATTGTGCCCTTCAGATAAACACACACACTGCATTTGGAACTGCATGAAAATGTGTGTGTTTCATGTCCCTTTAACTGATTGACTAGTAGTAAGTAGTAGTGAGGTGATGCTCAGTGGCCAGGGGGCAAAGTGTTGCAAAGTGCAAGAATCCTCCTTCCTAATTTACGTTTTCATAGTTCAGACTGAGCATGCAATTTAAGAAACTTTTTATTCTGCTTCTTTTATGAAATTACACTTTTCTTTGGTATCCTTTATGGAATAGCATACATAGGTAGGCTCATGAGCAGTAATGCACTACTGATAGTAATCTTGTACTTGGTGGCTAAGCACATATGCCTCTTGTCATTGGCTCCTGTATTCAGTTAACTCCTAATAACTTATTGCTACCCTGGAGCTAACTTTAACTATACATTTAACTTCTGTGCATGCATTAAACACATAGTTATATTCAAGCAATAGTGTAATAATAAAATACTTTAACATGTTCTTTTTAACATTAATGTCCCTTAACCCCTTAATGACCAAGGATGTACCCTGTACGTCCTCAGGGTTTTGAAGCACTGGAAGCGATAATGATTGCTTCCAGCCGCTTTCATGTTATTGCAGTGATGCCTCAATATTGAGGCATCCTGCAATAACATTTTTTAGGCATCTGATGCAGAGAGAGCCACTCTGTGGGCCTCTCTGCATCGACCAGCGATGGTGCCGATCGTTGGTGTGTGGGAGCCATTGCGGGGAGGCGGGTGGGCGGCCCATAGATGATGGATATCTGGATTATGTCCCCTCTGTGATTCCTTGAGAGCGCAAGGAGACGGGGCGGGAGCGTGTGCGTGCGTGCACTCTACATTCAGCTAACACAGTCAAAGAAGGGAGGGGGGAAATATGTTGGGGAAGGGATCTGGGAGGGGGGAGTGTGGCCAGCTACACTGCAGAAATTGTGGGTTTTATTTTTTTTAGACAAAAAAGGGCAAATTTTGTAGTAAACTGGCTAAGATGGCGGCCAAGAGGTCGAAGGGGGAAGCTTAGAGAGCTGTTTGGGGGGATCAGGGAGGTTGGAGGGTAATGGGGGATCCTATAACTTGTTTTTTGGTGGTTGTAGATGTGTAACAGTTTTGGGGGTCAAAGTTAGAAAAAGTGTATTTTCAATTTGTTCATCATAGTTTATAATTTTTTAATATAGTAAATTATATGATATGGTGAAAATAATGTTACTTATCTTTAGAAAGTCCATTTAATGGCCAGAAAAATGGTATATAATATGTGTGGGTACAGTAAATGAGTAAGAGGAAAATTACAGCTAAACACAGACACAGAAGAAATGTAAAATTAGCCCTGGTCTAAGAAAATTGAAAAATGGTCTGGTCTGGTCACTAACGGCTAGATTTAGAGTTTTGTCGGTAACGACCCGCGTAGCTAACGCTGGCTTTTTCCCCCCCGCACCTTTTAAATACCGCTGGTATTTAGAGTTCACAGAAGGGCTCCGTTAGGCTCCAAAAAGGGAGCGTATAGCATATTTACCGCCATTGCAACTCTCAATACCAGCGGTGCTTACGGACGCGGCCAGCTTCAAAAACGTGCTCGTGCACGATTCCCCCATAGGAAACAATGGGGCAGTTTGGGCTGAAAAAAACCTAACACCTGCAAAAAAGCAGCGTTCAGCTCTTAACGCAGCCCCATTGTTTCCTATGGGGAAACAGTTCCTAAGTCTGCACCTAACACCCTAACATGAACCCCGAGTCTATACACCCCTAACCTTACACTTATTAACCCCTAATCTGCCGCCCCCGCTATCGCTGACCCCTGCATATTTTTTTTAACCCCTAATCTGCCGCTCCGTACACCGCCGCAACCTACATTATACCTATGTACCCCTAATCTGCTGCCCCTAACACCGCCGACCCCTATATTATATTTATTAACCCCTAATCTGCCCGCCACAACGTCGCCGCCAGCTACCTACAATAATTAACCCCTAATCTGCCGACCGGACCTCACCGCTACTATAATAAATGTATTAACCCCTAATCCGCCTCACTAACCCTATAATAAATAGTATTAACCCCTAATCTGCCCTCCCTAACATCGCTGACACCTAACTTCAAGTATTAACCCCTAATCTGCCGACCGGACCTCACCACTACTCTAATAAATGTATTAACCCCTAAAGCTAAGTCTAACCCTAACACTAACACCCCCCTAAGTTAAATATAATTTAAATCTAACTAAATAAATTAACTCTTATTAAATAAATTATTCCTATTTAAAGCTAAATACTTACCTGTAAAATAAACCCTAATATAGCTACAATATAAATTATAATTATATTGTAGCTATTTTAGGAATAATATTTATTTTACAGGCAACTTTGTAATTATTTTAACCAGGTACAATAGCTATTAAATAGTTAATAACTATTTAATAGCTACCTAGTTAAAATAATTACAAAATTACCTGTAAAATAAATCCTAACCTGTTACAATTAAACCTAACACTACACTATCAATAAATTAATTAAATAAAATACCTACAATTATCTACAATTAAATCTAACACTACACTATCAATAAATTAATTAAATAAAATACCTACAAATAAATACAAATAAATAAACTAACTAAAGTACAAAAAATAAAAAAAAGCTAATTACAAACATAATAAAAATATTACAACAATTTTAAGCTAATTACACCTACTCTAAGCCCCCTAATAAAATAACAAAGCCCCCCAAAATAAAAAAATGCCCTACCCTATTCTAAAATTAAAATAGAAAAGTTATTTTACCTTACCAGCCCTTAAAAGGGCCTTTTTTGCGGGGCATGCCCCAAAGAATTCAGCTCTTTTGCCTGTAAAAAAAAACATACAATACCCCCCCAACATTACAACCCACCACCCACATACCCCTAATCTAACCCAAACCCCCCTTAAATAAACCTAACACTAAGCCCCTGAAGATCTTCCTACCTTATCTTCACCACACCGGGTATCACTGATCCGTCCAGGCTCCGAAATCTTCATCCAAGCCCAGGCGGGGCTGGAGATCCATCATCCGGTTGAAGTCTTCTATCAAGCAGCAAGAAGAAGTCCAGAAGAGGCTCCAAAGTCTTCATCCTATCCGGGCAGAAGAGGAGATCCGGACCGGCAACCATCTTCATCCAAGCGGCATCTTCTATCTTCATCCGATGACGAGCGGCTCCATCTTGAAGACCTCCGGCGCGGATCCATCCTCTTCTTCCGATGTCCTAAGTCCGAATGAAGGTTCCTTTAAATGACGTCATCCAAGATGGCGTCCCTCGAATTCCGATTGGCTGATAGGATTCTATCAGCCAATCGGAATTAAGGTAGGAAAAATCTGATTGGCTGATGGAATCAGCCAATCAGATTCAAGTTCAATCCGATTGGCTGATCCAATCAGCCAATCAGATTGAGTTCGCATTCTATTGGCTGATCGGAACAGCCAATAGAATGCAAGCTCAATCTGATTGGCTGATTCAATCAGCCAATCAGATTTTCCCTACCTTAATTCCGATTGGCTGATAGAATCCTATCAGCCAATCGGAATTCGAGGGACGCCATCTTGGATGACGTTATTTAAAGGAACCTTCATTCGGACTTAGGACGTCGGAAGAAGAGGATGGATCCGCGCCGGAGGTCTTCAAGATGGAGCCGCTCGTCATCGGATGAAGATAGAAGATGCCGCTTGGATGAAGATGGTTTCCGGTCCGGATCTCCTCTTCTGCCCGGATAGGATGAAGACTTTGGAGCCTCTTCTGGACTTCTTCTTGCCGCTTGATAGAAGACTTCAGCCGGATGATGGATCTCCAGCCCCCGATTGGGCTTGGATGAAGATTTCGGAGCCTGGACGGATCAGTGATACCCGGTGTGGTAAAGATAAGGTAGGAAGATCTTCAGGGGCTTAGTGTTAGGTTTATTTAAGGGGGGTTTGGGTTAGATTAGGGGTATGTGGGTGGTGGGTTGTAATGTTGGGGGGGTATTGTGTTTATTTTTACAGGCAAAAGAGCTGAATTCTTTGTGGCATGCCCCGTAAAAGGCCCTTTTAAGGGCTGGTAAGGTAAAAGAGCTTTACAATTTTAATTTTAGAATAGGGTAGGGCATTTTTTTATTTTGGGGGGCTTTGTTATTTTATTAGGGGGCTTAGAGTAGGTGTAATTAGCTTAAAATTGTTGTAATATTTTTATTATGTTTGTAATTAATTTTTTTATTTTTTTTAACTTAGCTTTTTTATTTTTTGTACTTTAGTTACTTTATTTAATTGTATTTATTTGTAGGTATTTGTATGTAATTAATTTATTGATAGTGTAGTGTTAGGTTTTATTGTAACTTGAAGTTAGGTGTCGGCTTGGTTAGGGAGGGCAGATTAGGGGTTAATACTATTTATTATAGGGTTATTGAGGCGGGAGTGAGGCGGATTAGGGGTTAATAACTTTATTATAGTTGCGGTGAGGTCCGGTCGGCAGATTAGGGGTTAATAATTGTAGGTAAGGTAGCAGCGACGTTGGTGGCGGCAGATTAGGGGTTAATAAATATAATATAGGGGTCGGCGGTGTTAGGGGCAGCAGATTAGGGGTACATAGGGATAACGTAGGTTGCAGCGGTGTGCGGTCGGCAGATTAGGGTTAAAAAAAAATATTAGAGTGGCGGCGATGTGGGGGAACCTTGGTTTAGGGGTACATAGGTAGTTTATGGGTGTTAGTGTACTTTAGAGCACAGTAGTTAAGAGCTTTATGAACCGGCGTTAGCCCAGAAAGCTCTTAACTCCTGACTTTTTTCTGCGGCTGGAGTCTTGTCGTTAGAGGCTCTACCGCTCACTTCAGCCAAGACTCTAAATGCTGGCGTTAGAAAGATCCCATTGAAAAGATAGGATACGCAAATGGCGTAGGGGGATCTGCGGTATGGAAAAGTCACGGCTAACGCAGAACTCTAAATCTAGCCGTAAGGGTTTAAACAAACTTTATGCTATGAGAACCACAAGATGTCAGTATTCAGACTTCATTTAAGGACGAGCAGGTAACAAGAAGATTGCTGAGAATTCAATAATGGCTGAAATGTGTTTTAGAGTTGTAATACAGTGTAATCGACTCACATTACACTAAAAGCACAAAGTATTGCTTATGCGAGCGCGATATTTGCGCTCTACTCCGTAATACTAGCCCACACAAATGTGCGCCCACACAAAAGCGCAATGCAAAGTAGTGTCTATTACATGCAGTTATATGAAAATGAGTGTATACTGTCGCTTTAACTAGAGAGTGGATAATTAAGATGGAACCAACACAGAGCAAAAATGCCAAAATTGCTTGTGCGATTTTAAGGGCCATAATAGTTGAAAAATTACATTAATCCTTTAGAGCATGCAATTTTAGGACTATTGACCCTGCTCTACTGGGTGCTTATCCCACCGCAAAGTGATTAAACACACAGTAGAAGTGCTGCTCAGAACCTATTGTTCACTGCTAGTTGCAAGACTTTTGCTCAAGCGGTAATATATTACTTTTAACTAGTAATATGAGTGCAAAATTAAAAGCTTATCACACAATAACGCTAATATTTTTACATTCCACTTGTATTTAAGCTCAATATTGGTAACAATGTTATACGTTATAAATGCTGCTGCCCTCTAGTGCCCAAAAATGTATATTATTGCTAAAAAATGTTACAAACACTGCTGCCATATAGGGCTCAGTCCACGTGCCTGCTACTTAGCCTACATATGTAAGTTTTTCAACAGAAGACAATTTGATAACAGAAGAGAAGTGGAAAGTTGTCTAAAATTGCATGCTCTGGAGGTGTGCTGGTGGGAGGAGCACAGGTGCAAGGTCGATTAGCACTTGATCTCCAGATCCTGAGGAGAGCAGCTGGCAGAAATCTTTCGTGCTACACACCCCTGACCCGGGGAGGCTCTAGCAGCAACTTTTAACCGCTCCCAGCATACACACAGTGCCAAACTATCGCACAGAGCTGTATATTACAGCAAACATATGGACTGGAATAACTTTCATTTTTATACAAAACTGAGACAAGAAGTAGTATTGAAAGAAAAAAGCTACTAGACAGCAAGCTTAAACAGGGTCGGCTCCAGAACGAATTAAATGGGGGGGGGGGGGGCATTTTTTTTCACGAGGGGGCACGCATTTAAAAAAAAAGCATGTATGAGAGTCAAAATAAGAGCAGACCTACTGTGGCAGTCCAGGGGTTACATTTATCAGATCTCTGGCTGTGCAGGAGTTAGATTTGTTTGTATTTCTGGAAGTGCAGCGGTTACATGTGTCATATCTCAAGGAGTATAAGGGTTACATTTATAAGATGTCTGGCAGTGCCGCAGCAGTTACATTTACCAGATTTATGGCAGTGCAGGGGTTACATTTGTCATATCTCAGGAATGTCTCCCACATATGACACAGCCAGTGGACACATATACACACACACACACACACACATACACACGGTATATATGTATATACACACATATATATATATATATATATATATATATATATATACACACTCAAACAATATATATATATATATATATTTATATACACACAGTGTGTGTATTGTGTGTATGTATGTGTGTGTGTGTGTGTGTGTGTGTGTGTGTATATGTGTATATGTATATGTGTGTATGTGTGAATATATATATAATTAAACATAAGGCTATTTCACTCATTGTCCCACAGCTACATTTGAAGTGTGTGTATTTGAGCACCTATAATCTGACACACATTTTACACTGATCACTGCAGATAAAGCAGGCACAATGCACACTTGTTTTGTGTGACCTGCAGTGGGGAAACCAAGGAATTCCCAATTTGCTTCTTTATCTGTGGCTGCCAGGATATAAAGCACAATAGGGAAGGGATACTACTCTCACACACACATTGGTTATACGGCTGTGTTTTCACAAACTTACTTCTGCCTTCCCTCTCACTGACTGTTAGCTTCTCCCAGCACTTCCTGCAGAGGTCTGATGATGTCATCATCTCACTTCAGCTCTGTAGTAAGTGGGCTAGCAGGAAGAGGGGCATTGCAAGCCCTAGGTTAACTGTGAGAGCACCAGCAGGGAAATGCAACTTAATTTGTTATCTGGTTGCAAATAGAGGAGAGTAAAGAGATTAGCTGGGCCCTCCAGTGGAGGATCTCCAGGGTCCAGTGGCTGCAAATGGTTGATGCGATATTTGGGACCCTGGACGTTCCTTCACTTTTAAAATGTAAAAAAAAAAAATTTTTTTTTTTTTTTAAATCACTTCTTTTGCACAGCATTCCATTTGCCCCCCAATGCCCCCCTCCCTTAGAGCCGACCCTGAGCTTAAATCCTTGAAGTGAGATAATACTCCTTTATAATATCATCCTTTTTTGCTGACTTTTTAAAGAACCAACAAGCTTGCATGCTATACACCACCTCCTGCCCCGTAAGTACCTGTTGAGAAGGAAACAAGGAAAGCCCTCCAGTTCCCTGAATTCACCTAAAGCTGGACACCTGCCTTTAAAAAAAACAAAAAAAAAAAACGCATAGGATACAACTGACCTGTGAGAGGTGCACACTGAAGACCTGGACTGGCTGCCTGGTTGGCTGGTCGGATCTGATTACAAGCTGCCCCCTGGGCCCTCTTGCTTAGAGATGGAGATCTGAAGTGGATTGTTGTCGGCGACAGGCCCCCTTCGGGGACACGGAGGAGGGGTGGTGTCTCACAAGTTCACGGAACCTAGGAGTGATTGCTTCACCGCAGCGGTCACATACCAAATTGCAGGAGCGTTCCTCTGTTACCCCCGGCTCCACGGACGGATAGCTGAGTCACCTGACGTCATAATCCCGGACCGACTGGCTCCCTCCCACCGGTGCTGCGTGAGGGAGGCCAGACACAGAGGCTTACTCGTGTGGACTGGGTTCTGCTGGCTGGATGCCTAAATTCTACGGTCTGGGGTCAAGTATTCTCCACATTCAGCAGAAGCCTATACTAACCAGGCAAGGTAAATCTACATCAAACGACAGATCCATACCTCTTGAAATAACCCTGCCTGGTTTGGCTGGGGAAAACTCCGCTCCTGTGAATTACTCCCCCCCACCGGTGCTGCGTGGGGGAGACCAGAAGCTGCCTCAGAATTGGATCCTGGACAAAGAGGGACTTAAGATACCCCGCAGAACAGACCAGGTATAATTTTCTATTTTTCACTTTCAGCAGGAGGGAGAAAGAGAGGAAAGAAGGAAAACTTTTGTAGAGAACCTAGAACTGAACTATTACCATAAACTGTTAGCTGTGAATTTAACAGCAATATAAAGCTACCCTGAAGGAAGGGAAAATACAAACTAAATCCTCGGAAGAGAGAGGGGATTAGAAAGGAAAAGGGAGGGATTGGAAGCGCAAAAAGAAAGAGAGGACTTAAAAGAAAAGCTAAGAACAAAGCAAAACTTAAGTGTTTCTTGCTAACTTTCTTTTGTCTGCTCATAATTACTTGTTAACTATTTCTCTCTCTTTTTCCTTTTATATTGCATCTGCTGGGTACTTACAGTTTGTAGCATTGAATTTATTATAGCAAACCTCCTTGGATAATGGGATAAAAATTAATAGAGCTAAAATTTAAAAAATAAGTGTATGTCCTACCTTAAACAAATTATTGATCCCTTTTGCATGAACAAAATATTGATATATGTTTTTGCTTGTTGGTTATGTTCTAAGACAGCTGGGAAGAGAGGAGTGAGAGAGAGAGGAAAATACAAGTTACATATTAAGAAGGAAAGCTTTTCTACCTAGCTTGATATATATTAAAATTGATACATGTTACTATAGACCAAAAGAGAAACATTATTTACAAGAACACATTGAAGATACTAGTAGATAGCAGTAGCCTTAAATTCTCATGACACAGGAAAAGCTGCCTAGAGTACACAAATAAATATTTAACTAATAATTGAAACTCTGGGCTAAACTAACTACCTACATTATAAAAATATATAGGGGGAAGGGGGGAAAAAGGAAGGGAAATATATATACATTTCCTTTTTGTCTTTTTCTTTTTTCATCTAGGGAAGTTTAATTGCAATTCTCAATTGTTACTGGATTTATAATGTAAAACTTAAAAAAAAAAACTCACTATAATGTGAAGACTAAAGTATCATTTATATTATGTTGATTATTATCTGTTTATGAAACTGAAACTTGTAATGATGTAAAAACTGATACTACATGAACACAGTGTATACATATTAGGTGAAAGGAATTACTACAGAATATATTAACCTGTGAA